>NW_020538040.1:4576793-4614943 GCF_003426905.1 Ctenocephalides felis
TTAATTTAGATATGAGAAAAAGGATCGAGAAAATTCGATATGGTAGAATGGAAACATTGTACTAAGTTTCATAAGATGACTCTACTGACGAGTAAATTTAAAGGCTTCATAGAAGATAAGAAGAAGGCTCTTCTGGCGACCAAATTTATTTTTAAAAATACATGGAGTAAGAATGTTCAAATTAAATATCATTTTAGGTTTCAAAAAAGAGTTCTACAAACAAGCAAACTAAGTTACTTCAAAAAAGATAAAAAGGACTCTACTGACGACCAAACCTGTTATTAACATTCCATAGGAAAATCCTACTGACGAGCAAACTAAAAAAAAAATAAATATTACCGAGCTTTTAAATAATGAAATAATAACGTGAAAAGGGACTCTGCTGACTATCAAATTAATTAAAATCATCAATCTGGAAACAGTGCAAAAGAGGACTCTACTGACGACCAAGTTTATTTTAAAATACAAGAAAAAAGAATGGCCAAATTAAATATCATTTTAGGTTTCAAAAAAGAATTGTACAAACAAGCACACTAAATTGCTTCATAAAAGATAAAAAGGACTCTACTGACGACCAAACATATTGTTAACATTAGATGAGAAAAAGTATCTTAACTTTCTATAAGAAAATTCTACTGACGAGCAAACTAAAAAAAAGAAATTTAACTATTACCGAGCTCTTAAATAATTAAATAATAACGTAAAAAGAGACTCTACTGACTATCAAATTAATTAAAATTATCAATCTAGAAACAGTGCAAAAGAGAACTCTACTGACGAGCACATAAAAAAAACTAAAAAAAAAACAAATTGCGAAATTTTTGACAAAAAATTTCTTTTAACGACCAAATTATTGTTAGATAATAAACGACATAAAGAGGACTCGACTGACGAGCAAAGTAAAATAAAATGACTCTACTGACGAGCAAATTATAATATCGAGATATAAAAATTAAAAAAGAACTCTACTTACTAGCAAAGTGAAAAATCTTGATAGAAATTTCAAAAAGGACTCTACTGACCAACAAAAGACCTAGATAAAAAAATCGGAGAAGAACTCTACTGACGAGCAAAATGATATCTAGACACCAAATCAAAAAAGAACTGTACTGACGAGCAAAGTGTTAAATCTTGAATAAAATCAAAAAGGACTCTACTGACGACCAAAGTAAAAAATCTCGATAAAAAATCAAAAAGCACTCTACTGACGAGCAAAGTAAAAAATCTTGAATAAAATCAGAAAAGGACTCTACTAACGAGCAAAGTGAAAAATCTTGAAGAAAATATCAGAATAGGACTCTACTGACGAGCGAAATAAGTCTGGATAGAAAATCAGAAAAAGAAATCTAATAAATCAAAAAAGAATTCAACTGACGAGCAATATGAAATATCTAGAAAGAAATTAATAATAGAACTCTGCTGACGAGCAAAATAATAAACCCATATATATAAAATCAAAAAAGGACTCTACTGACAATTAAAATAAGGGAAAAAAACTACTGATGAGCAGAGTCATCAGAAAAGGACTTTACTGACGAGCAAAGTGAAAAATCTTGATAGAAAATTAGAAAAGGACTCTACTGACGAGCAAAGTGAGAAATCTTGATAGAAAAATAGAAAAGGACTATACTGACGATCAAAGTGAAAAATCTAGAAAGGTAATTAAAAAGAACTCTACTGACGAGCGAAGTAAAATATCTAGAAAAAAAAATTATAAAAGGACTCTACTGACGAGCAAAGTAAAAAATTCTGATTAAAAATAAAAAAATGGCTCTACTGACGAGCAAAATTATAAACCTAGAATACAATAAAACCTAGAAACCTTAAAGTCAATGAAAAATAAATTTTAATGATTAAACATCAATTCGGAAAATAAAAAACGGGATTCTACTGACAAACAAACTGAATTTCAACAAGAAACGAAAAAAAGACTCTACTGTCGAGCAAGTATAAAGTAACAACTTTGAAGAAAAGAATAGGACTCTACTGACGAGGAAATTGATTGGTATTGAACATTATGAAAATGTCTCACTACTTGCTGTGCTACCAGGCGTATTTTTTGATATAAACAGAGCAAGAAAGATTCTGTTATTATAACATTCTTCTTTGCTCTGTTTATATGTAAAATATGCCTGATTGCTCGGCAATCAGATAGACATTTTCACAATTTTCACTATCAATTAGTGTTGCCATATAAGATATAACATGTAGCCGAGAATAGCTATTAATTAATTGTAACGATTGGAATTGATATTATATAGGAAACAGTTTTCAATATGAATCAAAACAGACTTTCCAGTCTTATTCCAAAATTTGTTTCCCAATTGTCGAATACAACCGAACAGCCCTATATCTATTATTAGGCTAATATTTGTCTATTTCCCTTCAGTATATGTGTATTTTTAGGATGTGCACATGCACAAAGGGTTGATTTCTATTTGATAGATAGATAGATATTCACAAAGAACTTTAAGACATTTCAATTTAACTTTACATCTGATGTTTCTCTTCTTGTTTCCGTTCCAAACTGTGGAGCAGCAATTGAGAGACGTAGTGATGGTGGTATGGCGGATAGGGGTAATAAATTGATATGGGGGTAGTAATATATATATATATATATATATATATATATATATATATATACGAGTATATATACTGACAGACCCGGCAAATGTTTTGCCTAACAAAATATTTCTAGTATAAAATGTTTAGTATAGAAATAACTAACTAATTGCAAATATGTGTGGAAAAGTGAAAGGAGCATTTAACAAAATAAATATTTTTAAAAAATGAATAGTTTACCCACTGCAACGCACTATATCTTTAAGTGATTCTATAAGATAAACTAATGTCAAATATTATCTCAACTCGTCATTAAACTGAATATTTACTAAGGGCTTTATATCGTGTTACAATAAATAGAATTGGACTGATAGATAATAATCTTATGTAAAAATGTAACAGTTTTTTAGGCGATATTTGCGCCAAAATATTTTATATCATACAGATTACCCCTGCGTAATCTTTATTTTTTTCTAACTTTATACATAATAATTATGATAATTACTGAATATTTTTGCTTCTTATTACAATTATAAAATATTATTTTTCGAAAACGTTTCGAAGTTTGAAAATACTATAGAAGCATCACATTGTTTTAAATAACAATATATAAATGTCCCTTAATAAAGTCTTTGCAAGAGCCAACCTAATCTGTAACTGATTCTATTTAAATTAAATTGGGACATTTAAAGTTTGAAGATTTTGATATATTATTATAAGGGGTTTTGCTTTAATTCAGTAACTTTTTAATTACGAAGCAAAATCCGATAATTCATTTTTAAAATTATATTGTTATGTGGCATGTCCAGTGAACTGAATGAGATTAAAAAAAATTGAGTGAAATATTTTACATTTGTGTGGAACCTAGTTTTCTTATCAAAAACTCTTTTAATTTAATATTCAATCTTTCTATTTCTTTGCCTAAATTGCTCTTTATGCAAACCCTTTATCGACTATGTACTGTTCGTGCGCATCGGGAAATATTTTTACAATAGGAAAATGTGAGACGTGGAGGACAACCCTTGATGAAAATAAATCGTCTTTTTTAAAGCAAAATTTTTACTCTATCATAAGGTCAGGAAAGTATGAATTACAATTCAGTAAAAAACATTCACTGACTAAAAGTGTGTTGAAAAATTATTCCTTTACTAAATTGGCTATTATGAATCAGAGATTTGTGGAAAAAGGATGAAAATTTAGAGTTGTATTCATTTTTTAATTCAGCATTATAAAAATTAAAATTGGAAGAAAATTGATCTCAAAATAGAAAAAAAAGTGCTAGGGGTGGACAATTCTTGACAAAAATGAATAGTATATTAAAGTAAAAGGAATTGTATGTATTATTCAATTTTGTCTAAAAACAATACTATGAAAAATGATCCCAAAATTTTGGTTGCCAAAAAAATTTTTGAGGTAGACAACCCTTCATAAAACTAGTTTGTATTTGAGGCAAGTTACATGAACCTTGGCCTTGAGGCAAGTTACATGAACTTTCTAATATGTGTAAATAATCGACTTAATCAATAAAAAATAAATTAATTCATGAGTGATTAACAAAGAAACGGCCCAGGCGATCATCCCACAAAACTGACAAACACTAGTCCTCATCGCGATACATCAAATGGCTTTTAAATTTTTGAAATTGGTCCATCCGTTTTGGAGAAAACGTTGATTTACGGCTAAAAATCTGTTCACACACACACACATACACACACGCACGCATACTTTTTTCCAAATTTTGTCTCATTCGATTCAGAATGGCTTGAAACGTCGAGAAAACATAAAATTAGCAAAACGGATTTTTTGATGAAAACATAAATTTCTCCTTCCGGAAGTTAAAAAATATTATTTAAGTATTATTATTATTATTAACATTGAACCATTCATGACAAATAAATGGTGAAATTGCAATTAAAATAAAATAGATTCCAAAATTTTATAAAAAGTTAGGGGTAAATAACCCTTGATAGAAATAAATAGTATTTCGAAAAGAAGAGAGTTCTATGTATTTTTCAATTTAAAATTATAAAAAATTAAAATAAAGAAAATTGGCCAAATTTTTTTTTTTTGAATGTTAGGGGTGAACTACCCTTGATAAAAATTAATAGTAGTTTGAAGTATATAGAGTTCTATGTATTTTTCAATTTCAAGTTATAAAAAACTAAAATAAAGAAAATTGGTCACAAAATCTAGAAAAAATTATTAGGAGTGGACAATATTTGAGAAAAATTAATTCAACGGAACTTTTAATCGAATTGCGGACTATCTAAATGTTAATTTAAACTTTCAGAGAATTTTCTTTTATTAATTTGAAAGCATTTGAGCCCTTGGGAGCAAGGAAATTCGAAAATGTCCAAATTAAAGACTACCCAAATATGTATATATATATATAATAATTATCAATAAATCACTTACTACTTGCGCAGAGACCTCAGCAAAATTATCACTCACCTGAAACAAAAAAATATAGTTATTAATATGAATATAAATATAAATAAATAAATAATTATATATATATATATATATATATATATATATATACATATATATTTCCCAAAACGAACATAACCTAAAACGTTATAACATATCTTTATGTTCCCATGTTGCCTATAAAAGTGCAATGCTACATACATAAAATAAATCTTATCTCTGAAGATTTTTTTTTTAAATATGCAAAACAAACAGTTTTGCATTGCAAATTAGGATAAAATATAAAAACTAGTCGTAAGTATCATTTTGCCTTAAGGCAAGTTGCATTAACTTCCCTATAATCAACTTAATCAATAACAATTGAGATTTATTTATATTTTTCTTCTGGTACTTTTCTCTAAAAAAGTGTGCAGTATACTAAATTCCATACAAATATTGTATTTCTTCAGACATCTCACCGTAGTAAGTGCGATGAAATCTCATCATGGAATGTAGTATAGTGCGGAACAAACTCGAGTACTATACTTGTTTCCATACCAAATTGAAAATTTTAAAGACATTCTGTATGGTGTGCGTGCGGAAATCTTTGTTTAGAAACTAGTATAGATGCATTTGATAAATGAAACACTTTATAGATTAAAAAGAATTAGGTGTAAGTGGCTTTTTGCCTTAAGGCAAGTTACATGGACTTTCACATACGTGTAAATACTTACTTAAATAAATAGTTTGTTATTAAGTGTAATTTGTTACATCACTAACTTATACAAAATATTTTTACCACTTTTACACTGATTTTAATAATTTCACCGCGTGTTTTACGACTAAATCGTTCCATTTTTATTAATGGCGTACTTTGTACTTGTTAAATGTCAAAAATTACAGCTTCAAAAGCGATATCTATCGCAAAACTATCAAATTCAATACTATAATATATTAATATATTAAACGGTAAAATATTTTATCAACGCTTGTGTTATTTACTCTTTGCGCCTAAAGATGGTGCCACAATTTAAATGAGGACTGTATTAAGATTATTTAAAAACTATTAGATGACTTTTAAAATAACTAGTCGTGTATAGCATCGTTAAAAATATTTAATATTTAAAAAATAATTGTATATTCAATAGTTAAAAAAAGCTCAAAATTCGGAAAAAAAAGATGAGGAGAAAGATTATATTAAGAATATATATATATATATATATATATATATATATATATATATATATATTTTAATGACTATTTATTAAAATTACATGTAATTTTCGAAAAATAAGACTTTTTTATGTCCAATTTCAAGAAAAAACAGTTTTGAGATAGAGAATAATTAAGAAAAAATCTAAAATAATATTTTAATATTTTTTTAATATAATTACGTGCTACTTTCCAAGAATATGATTTTTTTATATTGATCTTTAATGAAAAAAACGCAATTAAATTTGTGGATATTAAAAAAAATAATGTTAAAATGGGGATTCTACTGACGAGAATATGAAAATAATTAATAAAGGATTCTACTGACGAGCAAATTAAACTTGCCAAAAATATTCAAAAGATATAAAAATGGATTGTACTGACGAGCAAATAAAAACAAGATAACAAAGAACTTCACTGACAAATTAAACTTGACAGAAATGCTTACATGTTACAAAAAGAGACTCTACTGACAAGCAAATAGAAATTTTAATAAGAAAGGACTCTATATAATATATATATATATATATATATATATATATATATATATATATATTATTTAGTCAAGTAAGTTGAATTGTAACAAAAACAAGGAGCAGCCGCAGCAACAGTAACAAGGGCGACATCTATGGAGAGAGCACAGGAACGCGAAAGGAGTTAATTATAAAGTTGTCAAAGGGAGTCGCGATGACATCTAATTAAGAATTTTCCGGCTACAAGAGGATGCATTTATTTAATGCATCATAGTCAATGTGCACTTTTCCTAATAGTGCGAGAGCTGAGGGAACCTACCATTAAAACAGAAACATAAAATATTACAATACATGGCAGTAAATTTGCATTAATTGTAAAAAGTGCAAAAGTGTTAAAGCGTGAAATAGTAACAATTATGAAAATGTCCAAATATTTGCCGTGCAGTCAGGCGTATTTCACATATAACCAAAGCAAGAAAGAATGTTCTTATGGAAGAAGAAGCTGAGGAAGCATAACTAGTATGTAAATCGAACTAGTGGGGTATTACCTAGATATAAACTGAAACTTAAAGCAAAAAATTAAAGCATTTATAACTTAACACATAACTAAAAAACTAGTTGAAAGTGGCATTTGGCCTTAAGGCAAGTTGCATGAACTTCCTGAAATGTGTAAGAATTTACATAATCAACCGAAATTGCTACCAAACTTGAGAAAATATTGCAGGTTATTAAATTTTATACAAATTTTCACACTAGTACTCACTTCTAGTTGAGTTTTGAGTTTGAGTTTAAATTTTACACATTATCGATTGTAAGTCCTCTTCGGATGGACAAACTAAGTATCTACAAGAAAACAAAAAAAAGAACACTACTGGCAATGAATTGGAGAAAATTGAAAAATTCTACGAACGAACAAATAGAAATTCAAACTAGTTGGTTTGGTATTTAGCCTTGAGGCAAGTTACATGAACTTCCCGAAATGTGTAAATAATCGACTTAATCAAAAAAAAAATGTGTAAATAATATACTTCATTAATCCTACTTTTAAAAAAAACGATAATAATTTTAGCAAACTTTGACGAATTTTTAAAATTAAACTACTTGTCGTTAGGCCGTAATATTACAGTAAGTTCTATAAGACCATGATGTATATCGCCAAAAAAAATTCCATGAAAATCGGCTTAAATTTTTTTTTCAACAGCTAATTACAAGAAAACGGCTCGGTAGATTTTCACCTAAAATTAATCAGCATCATTCCCAAATGATATCTTTCGAACAGTTTTTGATATTTTAAAATCGGTTCGGTAGGATGAGCTTAAATGTCGACGAAAATTTAACACTTTTTTTCAACAGTTAATTACAAGAAAACGGCTCGGTAGATTTTCACCTAAAATTAATCAGTACCATTCCCACTAATATCTTTCGAACAGTTTTTGATATTTAAAAATCGGTTCGGTAGGATGAGCTTAAATGTCGACGAAAATTTAACACTTTTTTCAACAGTAATTACAAGAAAACGGCTCGGTAGATTTTCACCTAAAATTAATCAGTACCATTCCCAACTAATATCTTTCGAACAGTTTTTGATTTCTTAAAATCGGTTCGGTAGGATGAGCTTAAATGTGTACGAAAAGTTTTTTCGAATTACAAGAAACGGCTTGTCAGATCGTTGCACAAAACTGACAAACGATAGTCCTCACCAAAATACATCAAATGGCTTTTAAATTTCTAAAATCGGTTCAGGCGTTTTGAGAAAACGTCGATCAAAGTCTAATTTTGACAAATGCCAAAAGACCATACTGATTTTTTCAAACTTTGACGAATTTTTAAAGCTGAACCAGTTGTCGTAGGGCCGTAATATTTTAGTATGATCTAGAAGACTATGGTATCTATCGTCAAAAAAATAATCATAAAAATCGTCGAAATTTTTTTTTTAAAACTTTATTACAAGAAAACGGCTCGGCCGATCTCTACCAAAAACTAATCAGCACGATTCCCAACCAATATCTTTCGAACGGTTTTGAATTTTCAAAATCGATTCAGAATTGCGGGCTAAAACGTAGACGAAAATTTTTTCACTTTTCTGCCATTTATGAAGAAACGGCTTGGCCGATCGTCGCACAAAACTGACAAACAATAGTTCTCGTCGAGATACATCGAATGGCTTTTAAATTTTTGAAATCGGTCCAGCCGTTTTCGAGAAAACGTCGATTTACGGCAAAAAATCTGTTCACATACAACACACACACACACCACACACACACACACACACATACTTTTTCAAATTTGGTCTCATTCGATTCAGAATGGCTTGAAACGTCGAGAAAACATAAAATTAGCGAATCGGGTTTTTCGATGAAAACATAAACTTCTCCTTCGGGAAGTTAACTAGTTGGTTTGGTATTTAGCCTTGAGGCAAGTTACATGAACTTCCCGATATGTATATAATCGACTTAATCAAAAAAAAAAATGTGTAAATAATATACTTCATCAATCCTACTTTAAAAAAAAACGATAATAATTTTAGCAAAGTTTGACGAATTTTTAAAATTAAACTACTTGTCGTAAGGCCGTAATCTTACAGTAAGTTCTATAAGACCATGATGTATATCGCCAAAAAAAGTTCCATGAAAATCGGCTTCAATTTTTTTTTCACAGTTCATTACAAGAAAACGGCTCGGTAGATTTTCACCTAAACTAATCAGTAGGGTAGGGCGGGGCTAGTTGAGCATAGGGGCAAGTTGAGCAATCGAAATATCCCGAAAACTATTCACCATCCGTTTAGGCATTATATGGCGGAAAGATAGAGGTTTGGGGAAATAAACATCCCGCGATCGCTAGTGGCCGCTGGACAAATGAGTGAGGCTCACGGGCGTTTTGTTTATTTTGAGACCAAAAAGTAAAAAAGTCATTCATCACGAGTTTTCGTCTGGTTTAGTCAAATGTTATTTATTTTTAACCAGGTAAATCTTATTCTTCCATATAATTATAGTACTTTTAATATGCACAGAGATTCTGGGTATAATTCTAACGGTTTTTTTAAAAACTCACTTTTATTTTGAAATTCCGAGTTGGGGTTAGTTGAGCATAGTTGCTAAACTTGTTCTGTCACTAAGACAATTACCATTAACTTCCAGAAATTGATTATTATTTTTAAGATTTAAGCTAAGTTTATGAATAATGATATAAAGAAATAATGATTTTAAACCAAAATACTGAATATAATGGAAAATAATTCCTAACTTAATTAATCGTTAATTATTCAAAGCAAATTACTATAAGTTTTGTTTTCTCTGTCAATAAAGACTATAAATATAGAACTGGTTATTAAAAGCTTATTTTATTTCATCACTAATCGACATTGAACCTATAATTTTATTATACTTCTTTACTGCTCAACTTGCCCCACCTATGGGGTACATTGAGCATACTTGACTTTTTGTATTTAAACAGCTGTAGCGTTTAAATTTTACTTATTACCAAAAACTAGTATTGACACTTTTGTTAAGCGATAAACAACAAATCCTTTAAGCCGTATAGCAATTTATTGAGACTTTTCATTGAGGAGCTACATCCGTTTAAGTAAAAATTTGCTCAACTAGTCCCGCCCTACCCTACCATTCCCAACTAATATCTTTCGAACAGTTTTTGATTTTTTTAAATCGGTTCGGTAGGATGAGCTTAAATGTGGACGAAAAGTTCAACACTTTTTTTCAAATTACGAAGAAACGGCTTGGCAGATCGTTGCACAAAACTGACAAACGATAGTTCTCGTCGAGATACATCGAATGGCTTTTAAATTTTTGAAATCGGTCCAGCCGTTTTTGAGAAAACGTCGATCCAAAGTCTAATTTTGACAAATGCCAAAAAGACCATACTGATTTTTGCAAACTTTGACGAATTTTTAAAGCTGAACCAGTTGTCGTAGGGCCGTAATATTTTAGTATGACCTAGAAGACTATGATATCTATCGTCAAAAAAATAATCATAAAAATCGTCAAATTTTTTTTTTTTTAAACTTTATTACAAGAAAACGGCCCGGCCGATCTTTACCAAAAACTAATCAGCACGATTCCCAACCAATATCTATCGAACGGTTTTTGAATTTTCAGAATCGATTCAGAATTGCGGGCTAAAACGTGGACGAAAATTTTTTCACTTTTCTGCAATTTACAAAGAAACGGCCCGGCCGATCGCCGCACAAAACTCAGAGACGATAGTCCTCATCGAGATACATCAAATGGCTTTTAAATTTTTGAAATCGGTCCAACCGTTTTGGAGAAAACGTCGATTTACGGCAAAAAATCTGTTCACACACACACACACACACACATACACACACACACACACACACACACTTTTTCCAAATTTGGTCTCATTCGATTCAGAATGGCTCGAAACGTCGAGAAAACATAAAATCAGCGATTCGGATTTTTTGATGAAAACATAAACTTCTCCTTCGGGAAGTTAAAAAGTAAAAATAACTCCACTAACAAGCATAATAAATTAAAATGTAAAAAGAACTCTACTGACGAGCAAACTAAAAAAATAAAGAAAAGTCTCTACGGACGTGCAAATTATTAAAATGAAAAAGGGACTCTACTAACGAGCGAATTATTAAATTGTAAAAGGGACTCTACTGACGAGCAAACTAATAAAATATAAAAGAAACTCTACTGACGAGCAAACTGAAAAAACATACGCTGCTCATAAAATAAATAGAAAAATTGAAAAAAAAGTTTGCTTGCCACTAGGGTCCTTTTAATATTTTTTTAAGTTTGTTTGTCAGTAGAGTTTATTCACATTTTTTTTAAGTTTGCTCATCAGTAGAGTTCCTTTTATTCAGTTTGCTTAATAGTAGAGTTTCGTTTACTTTTTCAGTGTGCTCGTCAGTAATGTTCATTTTTCTTATTAAAACTAAAATGCTTGTCAGTAGAGTTTCTTCTTAATTTTATTTTGCAGTTCGACCGTCAGTGGAGTTCCTTTATAATTTGTTTAATTTGAGTGTGCTCGTCAGTAGAGTTTCTTTATATTTTTTTTCAGTATGTTCGTCAGTAAATTTTCTTTTCTATTTTTATAGTTTGCTCGTCAGTAGAGTTTCTTTTATATTTTATTAGTTTGCTTGTCAGTAGAGTTCCTTCCAGATTTAGGTTAATTTATGATATTTTAACAAATTTAAGTGTTTTATATTATAATAATAATTATTATTTGTTAAACGAATTGATAAGTATTTTTACAATACAAATTTTAAGATTTTTTAATGAGAAAAAAATTTGTTTTACAATTTTTCAAGTGTTTGTTAATTATAAGTTTTTAGTTAACTAATTAATAAGTATTTTAAGAATAACAATCATATACGTATAATAATTATAAAAATAATATTAAGTTCGTCAATGAGTTCCTTTTTCATTTTCTTTAGTTTGTTTGTCAGTAGAGTTCCTTTAATATTCTCATAATTTTAATTTGCTTGTAAGTAGAGTTCCTTACAGAATTGTTTTTAGCTTACTTGTCTTTAGAGTTTTTTCTATATATTTTAGTTTGCTCGTCAGTAAACTTTCTTCTCTCTGTCCTATTTTTTTTAGTTTGTTCGTCAGTACAGTTCATTTTTCATTTACCTATCAAATCCCAAACAAATATCCTTGCTGAATCTTTAAATTCAAACATAGACATTTGATGCCGGTGCATTTATTCAGTATTTCCTTTACAAATCCTAAACCATTCGAAGAATATGAATGATGTCTTCGACAAATTTGTTGAAAATTGTACAATCTAAAATATCATCTAATACTATAATGCTCTAAAGCAACTCGGTCTGCTCTTAATTTCAAAGAGAATCTTGGTTTCATTCGTCCTGACAGATATTTTGTTTGAAACACAAAACAACCAATAGCGTCAAAAACGCGTTCGAATGACCTCATCGGCGGCCAATGACGGATCAGATTATGTGTTAAATGCTACGTGTTGCTGTGCAGTCAGGCGTATTATAAGAAACTTTAAGTTCATTCGTATAAGGTGCACTTATGATAAGATTATGTTTTGATGTTTGTGCGTTTTGTATCTAAAACGCCTTAATGCACAGCAACCGCATAGTACTTCGACAGGTTTTAGTACCACTTTATATAAAAACTATTACATAACATAGCTTTATTGGTATATTTAACAGCAAAATTGGCTCTTAAATCTGTTATTTTAGACAAAGGAGTCCTAAATGTCTACTTCAATTCATGTGATATAATGACTGGTATATAAAGTTATTGCTAAGAATGAAGTTATTAAATTAACAATGATCAATTTTCTGCATGATGATTTCAATAGCTGAAATGTGACTTTGCAATTTTTTTGCAATAAGTAGTAATTGGATAAAAGTTGATCAGATAAAGTATTGTTAAGTCACTGAGTCGATTTAAATAGATGTTTTTTTAAATAATAATAAAAAAATAAGAAAGCATTTATGTCCAAATGGTTAAAACAATACCAAAAATATCTAGGTAGTTGTTATCTCAAAATTTAGAACTCTACTGACTACATATAAATAGTTACATGTTTGCATCTGTCCAGTACTTTTCCGAGTCGTATTTAAATACTTATATTATTATTACAAATTACTGGAAAATGGTAACAAAAATTTCCGAAACTAATTTCCGCCAATTATATTATTTAAACAAAACAATATTTATAATTCAGTATTTCACAAAATTCGCAACCGAAGAGATGAATCCAATCCAGTTTGCATTAAAATGTTGCATTTTTATTTCTGTCGTACAATGTTGGGTAAGAACAAGACTTTTGTCATTATACTATTTTTAAAAACTGTAGTTTTGGCTAAACCTGTACTATTTTTTAGACCAACTATAAAATAGTTTTCCAATCCTTGCGTCTGGCCTATCACAATCCAGAATATGGTGACGTGAAAAAGTTTGAGATCCGAAAAGTTAACAGGACTTACAGTTTTATACACGTCAATGTGGTTACTAAAAAAACAGTCAACAGGTTTCTGGTAAATATGATAATTGTCTGAAGGCAGGTTTATGGTGAGACAACACACTATGATTAAGAAGAATCTCATAATAACCGCATCATCAAAATTTCTGTTATCATAAGATTCTTCCTTGCTTTGTTTATGTGTAAAATACGCCTGAACGTACGGCGAATAGATAAACATTCTCACAGTTCTCATAAGTAAGCGTTGCCATGACAAAGCTTATGTTATGTGGCAAAATTTTCTGACGAATTTTATGATTTTTTTTTTCTGGCGATATATACCATAGTCTTGTAGATCATACTAATATATTACGGCCCTACGACAAGTCGATAACTTTTAAAAATTCTTCAAAGTTTGCAAAAATTAGTATCGTTCTTTTAGCATTTGTTAAAATTAGATCTTCCATCGACGTTTGCTCCAAAACGCCTGAACCGATTTCAAAAATTTAAAGGCCATTCGACGTATTTTGATGTGGATTATCTTTTCTCAGTTTTTTCTCAGCGATCGGCCAAACCGTTTCTTTGTAATTTGAAAAAAAGTGTTAAACTTCTCGACCACATTTAAGCTCATTTTACCGAATCGATTTTAAAAAATAAAAAACTGTTCGAAAAATATTAGTTGGGAATGGTACTGATTAGTTTTAGGTTAGAATCTACCGAGCTGTTTTCTTCTAATTAACTGTCGAAAAAAAAATTTAAGCCGATTTCTATGAGATTTTTTTGGCGATATATATCATGGCCTTATAAAATTTACTGAAATATTATGGTCTTACGACAAGTAGTTTTATTTTAAAAATCCATCAAAGTTTTAGAAAATAAGTAGTTTTTTTGAGGTTTGTTAAAATTCAAATTAAACGATTTACTCGGTATAACGATAGTAGTACTTAATCTTAATGAACATACTATACCATTGATATCCTACGAAAACTGGTTCAATTATAAAAAATGTTGATTTTTGAAAATTTGCTTTTAGAAAATACTCCGAGTTAACGTGTTCGTTCATTTTCATTTATTTGTAATAAATCCATTCGGAATACTTGTAATCACTCATAAAGTAATTTATTTTTCAATGATTGAGTCTATTGTTTACACATATCGGAAAGTTCATCTAACTTGCCTCAAAGCAAAATACCATAACCGACTAGTTTATTTAGTTTTTGCTATTTTTTTTTATTAAATTTCGTGTCACCAACACTAGACAGAAAGGGAAAGATGCATACACAACAGTGTGAGCGAGTGAGAAAGATAGATGCATAGTGTGGTCAATACTAAATTTAAATATCGAAACTCGGTCACATCTTAAATATTCAAATCATTAATATCCATTGTAACACTAACTAGTGATTTGTATTATTTTAACTGGTAAATATTGTATCTTTTTAGATCTTTTAAGATCTAGGTTTCTTTCTTTGTTGTTTTTAGTATATTAAAAAGTTTCACTTTCATTATGTGTGCAAATTTATATTAAAAATAAAATTTATAAAAAAATCACCATAGTCAAAAGACAGAATTTATTGAACGAGCGTTGTCGACAATCGTAGAATACTTCCGTTCGATTAGAAGCTATATGTCATATGTCTTAAACTAAAAATAGTGTAATGTATTTTAATTATATTAAAGCAGAAAGATGTACTGGCATTATAGTAAATATATAAATTTTAATTTTGCTTGCCTTAAGGCTGAATGCCACTTTCAACTAGTTTTATTAGTAGTGTTGTTTCAACATATCACCTATCACATCAATATCAGTTTAGTAGTTTGTTCCATCCTTTACAACCAGGTGAACTTTCAACTCCACAAACAAATGAGCAACGTTTACAAAGAACACTTCCGTCCGCTAACTATAGACTTCTGCTCCTTGTTTTCTGGAATCAAAGACTACAAACTGTCAGGTATGTCAGGACAACTGATGGCAACTTTCCTGAAACCTGTCCACAAAGCCTTGACCAGACCTGGCCAACATTTGCCTAAGAGATGTCCATATCCACCAGTAAGGGGTAAAATGATACCAATTGGTTGGGTTGTAGTTTTATGTGAATTTTTTTTCCAGGGTCCAATTGTTATGAAATTCAATGTTGATGAGGATGAGTTGCCTGCATTTTTGTTTCCAGAAGGCAAATGGTTGATGAAGGGCAATATTACAGATGGGCCAATACTTTTGGCCAATGCCAGTATGTATTTTGATATCAGGACGTTTTTGTCGGAGAAACAGAAAAAGAAATTAGGTTAAATGCTAAAAATTTGTGTATTTTTAATTGTTTTGAAATATAATCAGTTTGTCAGTAAAGTTCTTTAACTTACCAAGCAGTTCTGCCTTATAAAATAGCATTTTCTTGGTAGTAATACTATGAAAGATCAGGCGTATTTTACATATAAACAAAGCAAGAAAAAATATCATAATAACTGCTTTATCAAAGATTCTGTTATCATAAGATTCTTCCTTGCTTTGCTTATATGTAAAATACGCCTGAACGCACGGCAAATAAATTGACATTTTCACAGTGTTCACTAACAAGGAACAACGCTATTTGATCAGGCATATTTGTCCTCTACATAAATTCTAAACTGGGTTTTGTTTTGTTTTGCCTGCAACTTCTAAACCATTCCTTTAATATGAATAAAGGCTTCGACAAATTTATTTAAAATTAAATAATCAATAATATTTTTCAACATCAAGATGCCCTACACCAACTCGGTAAACTTAAAAACACTTATTAGAGGTACAACTTTGAATCCGCCGCAAATTGTATAGTACTTGTATCGTTAAAGTGGCGGAGGCAAAGTTGTAAACTGTAACTTATCCTTATATAGAAATTGTTTTGTTTTGTTTTGTGGTTTGTAACTTTTCAACCATTTGTTTAATATTAGTTGTGTCTTCGACAAATTTATTTATAATTAAATACTCAATAGCATTGTCTAACATCAAGATGTCCTACACCAACTCGGTATATTTGAAAACACTTATTTGGGGTACAACTTTAATTCCGCCGCAAAGTGTATAATATTTGTATCGCAAAAGCGGCGGAAGCAAAGTTGTAAATTGTAACTTACCCTTATATAGAAATATTTTAGTTTTGTTTTGTGGCTTGTAACTTCTGAACCATTTGCCTAATATTAATCGTGTCTTTGACAAATTTATTTATAGTTAAATAATCACTAATATTGTCTAACATCAAGATGACCTACACCAACTCGGTATACTTGAAAACACTTATTTGGGGTACAACTTTGAATCCGCCGCAAATTGTATAGTATTTGTATCGCAAAAGCGGCGGAGGCAAAGTTGTAAATTGTAACTTACCCCGATATAGAAATTGTTTTGTTTGTTTTGTGGCTTGTAACTTTTCAACCATTTGCCTAATATTAATTGTGTCTTCGACAAATTTATTTATAATTAAATAATCAATAGCATTGTCTAACATCAAGATGGCCTACACCAACTCGGTATACTTGAAAACACTTATTTGGGGTACAACTTTGAATCCGCCGAAAATTGTATAGTATTTGTATCGTAAAAGCGGCGGAAGCAAAGTTGTATGTCTAATTTTAACTAGTTGATATTTGTATTTAGCCTTGAGACAAGTTACATGAACTTTCCGATATGTGTAAATAATAGACCTAATCAATTAAATATTAGTAATAATTTATGAGTAATTAAAAGTATTCCGAGTGGATTTATTACATATATATGAAAACGAACACTCTATCGTTATACCAAGTAAATCTAATTTTAATTTTAACAAACATCAAAAAACTACTCATTTTCTCAAACTTTGATGAATTTTTATAATTAAACGACTTGTCGTAAGGTCGTAATATTTCAGTAAGTTATATAAGACCATGATATATATCGCAAAAAATAAAATTCCATAAAAATAGAGAAAACATAAAATTAGCAAATCACATTTTTGATGATACCAAACTTGTCTTTTGGGAAGTTAATTAAGTATTCTTAAATTCAATTTTAGATGCTGATTGGTAAATCTGGTGAAATTTATGCTACGATTAACCAAATAATAGATAATTTGTTATCTGATCAACTTTTGTCCAATTCATAATAAAGCAATTTTACTATTTGTTGCAAAAAGTTGCAAAGTCACATATCAGCAATTGAGATCATCATGCAGAAAATTGATCATTGTTAATTTAATAACTTCATTGTTAAAAACAATTTCATTCACCAGTCATGATATTACATGGATTGAAGTAAAAATTTGGAACTGTTTGGTCTAAAATAACAGATTTAAGAGCCAATTTTGCTGTTAAACATACCAACAAAGCTATGTTATGTAAAAGTTTTTATTTAAAATGATACTAAAACCTGTCAAAGTTCTATGCGGTTGCTGTACAGTCAGACGTTTTAAATATAAAACGCACAAACATCAAAAAATAATCTTATTATATGTACATCTTATATGAATAAAGTTACATTTTCCTTTAATACGCCTGACTGCACAGCAAATACATGATCATTATCACTTCAGCACAAACTATGGTCTGTGATTGGCTGTTAATGAGATCATTCTAACGCGTTCGATGCTGCTATTGGCCGCTTCACGTTTCAAACAAAAATAAAACAGTTTTACGAATAAAACCAAGATTCTTTTTGAAATTAGAAGCATACCGAGTTGCTGTAGAGATCACAATGTTAGATGCTATTTTAGATTGTTTAATTTTGAACAAATTTGTCGAAGACTACATTCATGCTCATCGAATGGTTTATGATTTGTAAAGGAAATGGTAAATAAATCCATCGGCATCAAATTCCTATGTTTGAATTTAAAGTTTCAGCAAGGATTTGTTTCGGATTTGATTAGGTAAGAAAAAAATGAACTGTACTGACGAGCAAACTGAAAAAATTGGAAAAGCAAGAAGGAAGTCTGACGACCAAACTGAAATATATAAAAAGAACTAATGACGAGTAAACCAAAAACAATTCTGTAAGGAACTCTACTGACAAACAAACTGAAAAAATATGTAAAGAACTCTATTGACGAGCAAACTGAAAATAAAGAATGAAAAATAAAATAAGAACACAACTGACAACGAAACTGAAGAAAAAAATTAGAAGTTAATAAAGGGACTCTACAGACAAGCAAATTTAAAAAAATATACACTGCTGAAGAGCAATCTAAAAATAAAATTGAAAATAATAAACGGACTCTACTGACGAGCAAACACTATTTGAAGATGAGAAAAAAACTCTACTGACTATCAAACTAAAGAAAAATGATAATGGGGCTCTACTAACAAGCAAACTAAAATGAAAAAAATAAAATAGACTCTACTGACGAGCACACTAAAAATGTGAAAAGAGCTCTACTAACAAGCAAACCGAATAAAATTGAAGGAGGAACTCTACTTACGCACAAACTAAAGAGATGAGAACTCTACTGACGAGCAAACTGAATAAAAATGCAAAGGGAACTCTACTGATGAGCAAACTGAATAAAATGTAAAAGAACTCTACTGACAAACAATCTAAAAAATTATAAAAGCAACAGGGTAAAATTGTAACATTATAAGTTTTTGTTCTAGTTCTTGCAAATATTTTGTTTGAAACATGTAACAACCAATAGCATCAACGAACGCGTTCGAATGATCTCATTAACAACCAATGAGAGATTGGAGTTTGTGCTGAAATTGTCTTTTGTCAAAATGCGTGTTAGAATTTGCTGTGCAGCCAGGCGTATTATAAATACATGCAACTTTGCTCGTATAATATGCACTTATGATGAGAACAACTGAAAAAACGGAATAGAACTATACTGACAAGCAAACTGAAATAAAAAAATATAAAAGAAACTCTACTGACGAGCAAACTGAGAAAAATGTTAAAGAAACTGTACTGACGCACAAACTTAAATAATATAAAACGAACTCTACTGACGAGCAAACTAAATGAAATGTACAAAAAAACTCTACTGACGTACAGAACTAAAAAAATATAAAAGGAACTCTACTGACGAGCAAACTGAAAAAATGTAAAAGAAACTCTACTGACGAGTAAACTCAATAAAATGTAAAGAAAAACTTTGCAAATTGAAAAAACGCGAAAAAAACTTCACTGACTAGCAAACAAAAAAACGTAAAATAATGAGCAAGCTAAAATAATATACCCAAAACTCGCAAACTTGCATTTTTATTTCGTCTATCAGTTGTTCCATTTAATTTTGTTACAAAAACGGTCTCTACTAGCGATCAACCTCGAAAAGAGTATGAAAATAAAATAAATGTAAAAAGTGTTAAATCACAGTGTTAATTTGTTCTAGCAACGCTGTCTTACGATTGTTTAAAAATAGTGATGATTGGGAAAATGTTTCTCTATTTGCCGTGCGATCAGGCGTATTTTACATATGAACAAAGCAAGGAAGAATCGTTTGATTCTTTCACATTCTTCCTTGCTTTGTTTATATGCAAATTGCGCCTGATCGCACAGCAAATAGATAGATATTTTCACAATTTTCACTATTAAGGAAAAAGCATAAGATAGCTACGTTATGAGCGCTGTTGCGGTAGAATTACCCTATAAATCTCTGTAAGTAAGTTTCAATATATGTTTATATTTCAATAATAAATTTTTTTACATATACAACTTATCCTAAATAAAATCAATAAACGTGTGATAATCAATCATTATTGTGCATTGTGATAAATTTGTTGACAATCTTCAAATCTTTCATCCCAATTTCTTCTTCTGTTTCTCTGACAAAAACGTCCTGATATCAAAATACATACTCGCATTCGACAAAAGTATCGGCCCATCCGTAATATTGCCCTTCATCAACCATTTGCCTTCAGGAAACAAAAATGCAGGCAATTCATCCTCATCAACGTTGAATTTCATAACAATTGGACCCTGGAAAAAAAAGTCCATTGGATATGGACATCTCTTAGGCAAATGTTGACCAGGTCTGGTCAAGGCTTTGTGGACAGGTTTCAGGAAAGTTGCCATCAGTTGACCTGACATTCCTGACAGTTTGTAGTCTTTGATTCCAGAAAACAAGGAGCAGAAGTCTATAGTTAGCGGACGGAAGTGTTCTTTGTAAACGTTGCTCATTTGTTTGTGGAGTTGAAAGTTCACCTGGTTGTAAAGGATGGAACAAACTACTAAACTGATATTGATGTGATAGGTGATATGTTGAAACAACACTACTAATAAAACTAGTAGAAAGTGGCAATCAGTCTTAAGGCAAGCAGAATTATAATTAATATATTTACTATAATGCCAGTACATCTTTCTGCTTTAATATAATTAAAATACATTACACTATTTTTAGTTTAAGACATATGATATATGGCTTCTAATCGAACGAAAGTATTCTACGATTGTCGATAACGCTCGTTCATTAAATTCTGTCTTTTGACTATGGTGATTTTTTTATAAATTTTATTTTTAATATAAATTTGCACACATAATGCAAGTGAAACTTTTTAAAATACTAAAAACAACAAAGAAAGAAACCTAAAATAGCATCTTAAAAGAAATAAAATATTACAATATTTACTAGTTAAAATAATACAAATCACTAGTTAGTGTTACAATGGATATTAATGATTTTAATATTTAAGATGTGACCGAGTTTCGATATTTATATTTAGTATTGACCACACTATGCATCTATCTTTCTCACTCGCTCACACAGTTGTGTATGCATCGCTCTCTATTTATCTAGTGTTGGCGACACGAAATTTAATAAAAAATAGTTGGTTTGGTATTTAGCCTTGAGGCAAGTTACATGAACTTCCCGATATGTGTAAATAACAGACTTAATTAATAAAAAATAAATTAATTTATGGGTGATTAAAAGTATTCCGAGTGTAATTATTACACATAATTGAAAACGAACGAACATTTTGACTCGGAGTATTTTCTAAAAGCAAATTTTCAAAAATCAATAATTTTTATAATTGAACCAGTTTCCGTAGGACTGTAATAGTTTAGTTTGTTTATTAAGACCAAGTACACTATCGCTATACCAAGTAAATCGTCTAATTTTAATTTTAACAAACGCCAAAAAAACTACTCAATTTCTAAAACTTTGATGGGTTTTTAAAATAAAACTAATTGTCATAAGGCCGTAGTATTTCAGTAAGTTTTATAAGACCATGATATATATCGCCAAAAAAAAGTTCCATGAAAATCGGCTTAAATTTTTTTTCAACAGTTAATTACAAAAAAACGGCAGTATCATTCCCAACTAATATCTTTCGGACAGTTTTTGATTTTTGAATATCGATTCGGTAGTATGAGCTTAAATGTGGACAAAAAGTTTAACACTTTTTTTCAAATTACAAAGAAACGGCTTGGCAGATCGTCGCACAAAACTGACAAACGATAGTCCTCATCGAAATACATCAAATGGCTTTTGAATTTCTGAAATCGCTCAGGCGTTTTGAAGCAAACGTCGATGAAAGGTCTAATTTTGACAAATGCCAAGAGAACGATACTAATTTTTTCAAACTTTGAGGAATTTTTGAAATTAAACGACTTGTCGTAGGGTCGTAATATTTTAGTATGATCTAAAAGACCATGATATATATCGCAAAAAAAATAATCATGAAAATTCTGCCACATAACATTAGCTTTGTCATGGCAACGCTATCTTATGCTTGAGAACTGTGAAAATGTCGATCTCTTTGCCGTGCGTTCAGGCGTATTTTACATATAAACAAAGCAAGGAAGAATGTTATGATAACAGAATCTTTGATGATGCAGTTATTATGAGATTCTTTTTAATCTACCATAGTGTTGTCTTAACATAAACATGCATTTAGACAATTATCATATTTACCAGAAACCTGTTGACTGTTTTTCTTGTAACCAAATTGACGTGTATAAAACTGTAAGTCCTGTTAACTTTTCGGATCTCAAAATGCTTCACGTCGAAATATTCTGGATTGTGATAGGCCAGACGTAAGGATTGCAAAACTATTTTATAGTTGGTCTAAAAAATAGTACAGGTTTTAGCCAAAACTACAGTTTATAAAAATAGTATAATGACAAAAGTCTTCTTCTTACCCAACATTGTACGACAGAAACAAAAACGCAAAGTTTTAATGCGAACTGTATTGGATTCATCTCTTCGGTTGCGAGTTACGTAATATACTAAAACGTAAAAATAAACATTGTTTTGTTTAGGTAATATAATTGGCGGAAATTAGTTTCGGAAATTTTTAATAACATTTTCCAGTAATTTGTAATAATAATATAAGTATTTAAATACGACTCGGAAAAGTACTGGACAGATGCAAACATGTAACTATTTATATGTAGTCAGTAGAGTTCTAAATTTTGAGACCTAGATTTTTTGGTATTGTTTTAACTATTTGGACATAAATACATTCTGCTAAATTGGAATTCTAGCTGATTATTTTTGAAAAAACATATATTTAAATCCACTCAGTGGCTTAACAAAACGTTATCTGATCAACTTATATCAAATTATTATTTGTTGCAAAAAGTTGCAAAGTCACATATCAGCAATTGAAATCATCATACAGAAAATTGATCATTGTTAATTTAATAACAGTGTTAAAAATAATTTCATATACCAGTCATGATATTACATAGATTGAGTAAAAATTTGGAACTGTTTGGTCTAAAATAACAGATTTAATAGCCAATTTTGCTGTTAAATATACCAACAAGGCTATGTTATGTAAAAGTTTTCATATAAAGTCGTACTAAAACCTGTCAAAATGCTATGCAATTGCTGTGCATTAAGGCGCTTTGGATATAAAACGCACAAACATCAAAAAAGAATCTTATTATAAGTACATCTAATAAATTACATTTTCCTATAATACGCCTGACTGCACAGCAAATACTTGATCATTATCACTTCAGCACAAACTCTGGTCTGTCATTGGCTGTTAATGAGATCATTCTAACGCGTTCGTTGATGCTATTGGTCGCTTCACGTTTCAAACAAAAATAAAACAGTTTTACGAATGAAACCAAAATTCTTTTTAAAATTAGGAGCATACCGAGTTGCTGTAGGGCATTATAATGTTAGATGATATTTTAGATTGTTTAATTTTGCACAAATTTGTCGAATGCATCATTCATGCTCATCGAATGGTTTAGGATTTGTAAAGGAAATGGTAAATTAATGCATTTGCATTAAATGTCTATGTTTGAATTTTAAGTTTCAGCAAGGACTTGTTTAGGATTTGATAAGTAAAGAAAAAATGAACTGTACTGATAAGCAACCTAAAAAATTAGGACAGCAAAAAGGAAGTCTACTGACAAGAAAGCTGAAAATAAAAACTAAAAAATAAAAAAGGAGCGCTCTTGATAAGCAAACTGAAGAAAATTAAAGAAATTAATGAAGGGGCTCTACTGAAGCATAACAGCATAATGAAGGAAACTGAAGCATAACAGAAAATAAAGGAAATCTACTGACAAACAAACGAAAAAAAAGACACTGCTGACAAGCAACCTAAAAATAGGAAAGAAAGTAATAAACGAACTCTACTGACGAGCAAACACTATTTGAAGATGGGAGAAAACTAAAGCAAAATTATGAAAAGACTGACGACCTAAAATGAAATAATGTAAAATAGACTCTACTGACGAGCATACTGAAAAAATTCTAAGAAAAAATCTACTAACAAGCAAACCGAATAAAAATGTAAGAGGAACTCTACTTATATGCAAACTCAAACAAAATAATTAAATTATATGAAATAATTAAATATTACATTTAAAAGCCCTATAGGATTTTGTACAAAATTATGTTTTTTAAATTTTATGCTTGAAAATTATTATACAAATTTAAAAATGTATAAAATTTCTATTTAAATGATTTATTTTATTCAACATTGAGGTTTCATTAATAATACTCTTATAAATTTAAGTTTTCGTTGACGTTTTGCTTTGTTATTGTAATTTTTGAGGATCAGAATTTGCTCTAGGGTCTTACAATGATGCAGAATGTGTAGATTGTTTAATTTTCTAAATATTGCAGAATATTTCATTTAATTTGGACAAACCGTTCAAAAGTTACAAGAGATTCAATAAATATTCAATACAGTGGCCCAAGTTAGGGCCAAAAATATTTTCGTAAGATAAAAATCGATGTGGGGTATTAAATGAAAGGTCTCGAAGAGAACTAATCAAATATTGCACTAAAAGACCATTTAGGTAATAAGGTTTGGTACAAATATTTAATTATTAATTAACAAATCTAGTTCGCTCATCAGCAGAGTCTCTTTCCTCGTCACTCTTTCTGATATTTTACTCAAATTTAATATGCTCGTCTAGAGCCCATTTTTCTATCACAATTTTGTCTATATCATTCTCAAATTTAATTTGCAAGTCGGTAGAGTCCTCTTTCCCGTCACACCCTCAAAATATTTTTCTTAATTTGCTCGTCAGTAGAGTCCTTTTTTCTGTCACACCTTTGTAACGATGGTACAAGAAAAAACAGATTGCTTAATTTCCTACAAATTTGCAGAATATTTTAACGAACTTGAACAAACCAAAGAGATTCAATGAATGGTCAACACAGGGAGTCAAGTTAGGGCCAGAAATATTTCACAGAGTTGCTAAGTGAGTAATTTTGAGCAAAATTTTCGAAAACATCATTTATAGAAAAAAATGCATATTGATGACGAAACATCAAACAAAGAAGTCACTGATTACATATAACTTTCAATTGCTATTTTAAAGTACACTGAGTTGTTCTAGTGCATTATAATATCAGACAATATTTTAGAAAAATAAATTTTGCACAAATTTGTAAAATATTTTATTCAAATTGGACAAACGGTTTGAAAGTTACGAGAGATTTAGTCAATAGTTATACACGCAAGTTACGGATTTGAAGTACTGTATATAATACAGTGGGCGAAAAATATTTCCGTATGGCCAAAAAAATTTCCGTATAGCCAAAAATCGTGTGTGATACCAAATGAGAGGTCTCGATGAGCACTTTTAGAATAATGTAGTTAAAAACTAGAAACACCGACAGGGTTCCGTAAAAAATTTGTTCTGAACATTTATACATTACCTTTTAGAGTAAACTAATATATAATATATCTAATAATGTTGGTCATTTTCACTTGACATTTTATTCAAGGTATAATGAAAATTTGATGTTATACTGCTTGATATCAAGCTGACCGACAAACTAGTTTGTGCTAGAAAACATTCTTAAGCATTGCACTATGCACATACTTATGATTCTAATGAATATATATGAAAACTAATTGAGTAGTTTTACGTCAGGAACTATTCATCTATTTCAATTGCTATTTTAAAGTACACCGAGTTGTTCTAGTGCATTATAATATTAGACAATATTTTAGAAAAATGAATTTTGCACAAATTTATAGAATATTTCATTCAAATTAGACAAACGGTTTAAGAGTTACGAGAGATTTAGTAAATAGTTACACACACAAGTTACGGATTCGAAGTACTGTAAATAATACAGTGGGCCAAAAATATTTCTATATGGCCAAAAACCGTGTGTGGTATTAAATGAAAGGTTTCGACAAGCTCTTTCAGAATAATGTAGTTAAAAACTAGGAAAACCGACAGGGTTCCGTACAAAATTTGTTCTGAACATTTTTACATTACTTTTCAGAGTAAACTAATATATAATATATCTAATAGTGTTGGTCATCTTCACTTTACTTTTTATTCAATATATAGTAAAGATCTGATGTTATACTGCTTGATATCAAGCTGACCGACAAATTAGTTTGTGCTAGAAAACATTCTTAGGCATTGCACTATGCACATACTTATGATTCTAATGAATATATATGAAAACTAATTGAGTAGTTTTACGTCAGGAACTATTCATCTATTTCAATTGCTATTTTAAAGTACACCGGGTTGTTCTAGTGCATTATAATATTAGACAATATTTTAGAAAAATGAATTTCACACAAATTTATAGAATATTTCATTCAAATTGGACAAACGGTTTAAGAGTTACGAGAGTTTTTGTTAATAGTTACACACGCAAGTTGCAGATTTGAAGTACTGTAAATAATACAGTGGGCCAAAAATATTTTTATATGGCCAAAAACCGTGTGTGGTATCAAATGAAAGGTCTCGATGAGCACTTTCAGAATAATGTAGTTAAAAACTAGGAAAACTGACAGGGTTCCGTACAAAATTTGTTCTGAACATTTATACATTACTTTTCAGAGCTAATTGAGTAGTATCGTGTCAGGATTTATTCATCTATTTCTATTGCTATTTTAAAGTACACCGAGTTGTTCTAGTGCATTATAATATTAGACAGTATTTTAGAAAAATAAATTTTGCACAAATATGTAAAATATTTCATTCAAAGTGGACAAACGGTTTAAGAGTTACGAGAGATTTAGTAATTAGATACACACGCAAGTTACAGATTTGAAGTACTGTATATAATACAGTGGGCCAAAAATATTTCCATATGGCCAAAAATCGTGTGTGGTATCAAATGAAAGGTCTCGACGAGCACTTTCAGAATAATGTAGTTAAAAACTTACGGATTCGAAGTACTGTAAATAATACAGTGGGCCAAAAATATTTCCATATGGCCAAAAACCGTGTGTGGTATCAAATGAAAGGTCTCGACGAGGAGTTTCAGAATAATGTAGTTAAAAACTTGGAAAACCAACCGGGTTGCGTAGAATACTTATTTTATACATTAACTGATGGTATCGGACATTCTCTAGGTACGTTAATAGTAACTAACAATTGTAATCAAAATATATTTTTATTTGGAGAAAAATTTACCACATACGTGTTGACAGTTTGGGTGGTTCGACGTAATTCTAATAAGAGTCTAACGGGAATCTTATAAGAATCTTATTGAGTAAACCAAAATAAGCATGATTACATAACACATTTTATTGCATAAAAATCCAAATTATTTGTCCTTTTTAATGTGACCAGTTAGATAAAAACTAAAAATCCCAATTCCAGACAATAATAATGATTTCTAACCAAAAAAGTGTACCAGAAATCCTTCAACCCAATATTTTTTTCTGTTTCTCCGACAAAAACGTCCTGATATCAAAATACATGCTCGTATTGAACAATAGAGTTGCACCATCAGTAATATTCCCTTTTAGCATCCATTTGCCTTCAGGAAACAAAAAACCAGGAAAGTCATCCTCATTGGCACTGAACTTCATAACAATTGGGCCCTAAAAAAAAATCAACATCAAAATACAACCCTAACAATTGGTATTTTTACCCCTTACAGGTGGAATAGGACAGCCCTTGGGCAATTGTTGACCAGGACTGTTGAAGGCCTTGTGCAAAGGTTTCAGAAGGGTTGCCATCAGTTGTCCTGACATTCCTGACAGTTTGGAGTTGTTTATTCCAGAAAATAAGGAACAGAAGTCCGAAGTTAGCGGACGAAAGTGTTCTTTGTACCTGTTGCTCATTTGTTTGTAGAGTTGACCTTGCACCTAGTAATAAAGGATTTAGTACTAATATTGATGTACCAAGTAATGCAACCGAAAGCAAGTTTGATTTTTACCATAAACCTGCCTTCGGACAATTATCATATTTACCACAGCACTGTTCACAATTTTTTTAGTAACCACATTGACGTGCAAAAAACTGTAAGTCCTGTTAACTCTTTGAACTTCAAAATTCTTGACGTCAACATATTCTGGATTGTGATAGGCCAGACGTAAGGATTGGAAAACTATTTTGTAGTTGGTCTAAAAAATAGTACAGGTTTAGCCAAAACTACAGTTTATAAAAATAATATAATGACAAAAGTCTTCTTCTTACCCAACATTGTACGACAGAAACAAAAATGCAAAATTTTAATGCAAACTGTATTGGATTCATCTCTTCGGTTGCAAATTGTGCAAAATACTGAATTATACAAATTCAGTTTTATCCGAACAAAATAATTGGCGGAAATAAGTATGCAATTTTTGATTGAATAATGATTAAAATCGTGATTTAGCGTTTTGAATTAAAATTGTCGGTGAAAAATCAAAAAGTTTGTTGCTATCATGACTTCATTCACATTTCTATAACTTAATTTCTTTAAAGTTAAAAATATTTCAGAAATTTGTCTCAATTAGGTTATGCACCATTTAATTTGCGTTTGTAAGTGTGTTTGTAGGTAATTGTGCGTAACCAATTGAATTTTGTACGCAAAATCATAATTTCCGGGATTATCGTCCGTATATAATTTAAACAAAACAATTGATATACTTTAGTATTTTTTTAAAATCCGTATGTTAAAAATGTCTCTAATCCAGTTTGCATTTAAATTTTGCATTTTAGTTTCTGTCGTACATTGTTGGGTAAGAAAAAAATATTTTGTTTTAGTCCAACACTAAAGATTTATTGATATTACTCATATACATTCAATTTTTTGTTGATGTTATGCGTTATTATCATGATTTTTGAGTAGTAGGAGTTGCTCTAGGGTTTTGTGATGATAAAAAAAATGTAGATTGTTTAATTTTCTAAAAATTTGCAAAATATTTGAATCAATTTAGACGAACCGTTCAAAAGTTACAAGAGATTTAATAAATGCTTGCACATTTCTTCGTAGTATAAATATCACAGTGGGCCAAGTTATCAAGTTAGGGCCAAAAATATTTTTGTAAGGCAAAAATCGGTGTGGAGTATTAAATGAAAAGTCTCGACGAGAACTAATCAAATATTATACTTGAAAGCTTGTACAAGTAATTAAGTTTCGTTTTTTTTTTTTAGTTTTATGCTAGAAAATGGTTCAAGTATATATTTAAATTTTATACCAATTCAAAAATGTATAAAATTGGAGTTTGAATAATTTAGTTTATTCTGACACCGTGTTTCATTGATATTACTCTTATAAATTCAATTTTTCGTTGACGTTATGTATTGTTATTGTAATTTTTGAGTATTAGAAGTTACTCTAGAGTGTTGATAGAAGAAGGTATAGATTGTTCAATTTTCTAAAAATTTGCAAAATATTTCAATTAATTTGGACAAACCGTTCAAAAGATACACGAGATTGAATAAATGCTCGCACTTTCTTCGTATAGAGGGCCAAGTTAGGGCCAAAAATATTTTTCTAAGGCAAAAATCGATGTGGGGTATCAAATAAAAAGTCTCGACCAGAACTAATCAAATATTATACTAAATAGTTCATCAAGATAATAAGGTTCCGCACAAATTAATTAATAAATAACTTTACCTAATTTGCTCGTCAGTAGAGTCCCTTTTTTCGTCACACCTTTCTGATAATATTCTAAAATTTAATTTGCTCGTCAGTAGAGTCCCTTTTTCTATCACAATTTTGTCTGTATCATTCTCAAATTTAATTTGCTCGTCAGTAGAGTCCTTTTTCTGTCACACTTCTTTAATATTATACTCAAATTCAATTTGCTCGTCAGTAGAGTCATTTTTTCTATCACACCTGTCAGATAAAATTCTAAAATATAATTTGCTTGCTAGTAGAGTCCATTTTCTTATCACAATTTTGTCTATATCCCACTCAAATTCAATTTGCTCGTCAGTAGAGTCCTTTTTTCTGTCACACCTTCGTAGCAATGGTACAAGAAAATATAGATTGTTTAAATTCCCACAAATCTGCAAAACATTTCAACCAATTTGGACAAACCATTCAAAAGTTACAAGAGTTTTCAATGCTCAACGCGGCGGGCCTAGTTAGGGCCAAAAATATTTCCATATGTTATAAAAACGATGTGGGGTATCAAATGAAAGGTCTCGACGAGCACTATCAGAATATTATAGTCAAAAACTAAACAGGGTTCCGAACAAACATACACGCACATCTATTTTTTCTAAAGTATGAAAAATCTTCAGAAGCCACTGAAACGTAAAGATATATGTAAAAAATTTCATTAGGTCAAATTAAACATAAAATAAAAATTGAAATACACAATATTTATTGGACAAATATAAATGTCAAAACCCCAAAAAACAAAATTTCAAACTAAACTAATATGAATGTTGTTTATGCATCTTAAAGATATATATTTATTTGAAATATTTATATTAAATTTATCCAAATTTCTTCTTCTGCTTTTCCGATGCAAAGGTTCTTATCTCAAAATAAATGCTCTCATTAACCATAACAACTGTATCATCCCAAACAATGGCTTTTCCCATCCATTTGCCATCAGGCATCAAAAATCCAGGATAATCGTCCTCGTTTACGTCAAATTTAAACCTAAACGGACCCTAAAACCATTTGATATATATATATATATATATATATATATATATATACATATATACATATTTGCATACATACGTAATAAATTTATTCGATTTATACAAGCTTAGATACAAAATTATCGTTTTTTTTAACTTTCAAACGCAATTTTTAGATATACCTAGTTACTATAGGGTGCCATAATGTTTACAAAAAATGTAGATAACTCAATTCTCTATATTTCTTACGAAGGTTGCATTTGTATTAAGCGAGCGGTTTAAAAGTTACAAGACATAATATAAATAAATGCACATACATAAGCATACTATGATACTACAGTGGCCCAAGTTAGGGCCCAATTTTTTTCCATATGCTAAAAATTGATGTGGGGTATCATTTGAAAGGTTTCGACGAGCACTTTAAGAATATCATATCAAAGGTTCCGTACCAAGTTTTGTTTTTGATTTTTACTTACTGGTGGTATAGGGCAACCTTTAGGTATTATCTGTCCAGGAAGCTTGAAGGAAGTAAGTATGGGCTTGTAAAAGGTCCTAGCAATTTGCCCACTTATACCTATACCGTGCTGGGCATTATATATACCGGCAAAAATTGGACAAAAGTTGAATTTTACCAATGGGAAATGCTCTTTGTATCTGTTGGTCATCAATTTGTAAAATTGAACTTCTATCTGTCAAGAATAAAATTTTGAAAAATTGTAGAAATCAAAAAAATTGGTAAAAGTTATGAAAAATTGTGAATATTGGTAAAATTTATAAAAATGGTAACAATATTATATTTACCGCATAAGTGTTGACAGTTTTAAGACTTCGTCCTTTTGCAATGAAGTACCTATAGGTCCTGTTGACCTTAACAATTTCCAATTGTTCTAAATCAACAAATTCCTTGTTGTAATACGCGACTCGTATATACTCCAAATTTAATTTGTAACTAGTCTAAAAATCAACAAAAAAAATGATTTAAACAATTTTTATTCATCTTGGGCCACTTACCCAACTTTGGGCCAGGTTTGTCAAGAGAAATGCCATGAAAATTTTGACCAAGAACATTTTTTGTGAATATTTTTTTCCTGTTGATCTTTGTAAATGAACTGTCCGTAAGTAAGGATTGCGTATGTAATTTTTTTGTAAATTGGCGGAAATTAAATCTGATTTGATCTTTAAATTATATATATATATATATATATATATATATATATATATAAGTGCGTAAGTATGGATTGCGTATGTAATTTTTTTGTAAATTGGCGGAAATTAAAGTTTGCTGATTTGATCTTTAAACTTGTGGGGTGGGTGGCATCGTGCCTTAAGGCAAATTGCTGGAACTTCCCGTACCGTAACGAAATGTTCGAAGAATACTGAATGTTTTCAAATATATTATTATTAATATTGTAACATTGTCTAATATTAATGAGAATTATATAAACTGAATTGCAAAGTTGAAATTATTTGTTTAAAGTGTATTAGAACTATAGTCAGAATTAAAAATAAATATTTTCGATATACAAAAAACTAAAAAAAAAAAAAAAAAAAAAAAAATTCCAAAATCGATTATTTTGTTAAGACAAGCAGAAAGTTCTTTGAATCATTTAAATCAGACGCTTAGTTCTCTCAAAAACTGCCATTTTTCACATATTTAGCTCCGTATCTTCAAAATGGCTGGGCCTGCCTTTGCCAAAAACTAATAAACACTTCTCCCAATCATTACTAATTGAATGTTTTTAGATCATTCAAATCGGATACTCCGTTCTGTCAAAAAGTCGATTTATATTTTCTGCACTCTTTGCTCCGTATCCCCGAAACGGCTAGACCTGCCTTTGCCAAAAACTGATCAGCTCTTTTCCCTATTAATAGGAATCGAATGTATTTTGAACCATTCAAATCGGTTGATCCGTGCGCCCGAAAACGTGACTGGAAATTTGTATCCATACATACACACACACACACACAGACAGCCATTTTTTCTGTGGTATGCCAAAATGTTCAGAAACCTTCAAAACGTCGAGAAATGTAAAAATTTTTAATTCCGATTTTCGGCCCATTACAATAACTTACCCTACGGAAAGTTAATTATATATATATATATATATATATATATATATATATATATACATATATATATATTCATATATATATATATATATATAAAGTGCGTAAGTATGGATTGCGTATGTAAGATTTTAAATTATATATATATATATATATATATATATATATATAACTGTCAAAAATAACGAAGTCATTATGTTTCAATTGACATAAACATAATTCTAGTAATTGCTCTTGTTTATTGGCAGTGAAAATGTCTAACTATTTGCCGTGCTATCAGGCGCATTTTACATATAAACAAAGCAAGGAAGAATGTTAAGATAACAGAATTTTTAATATCAACAATTCAGTGTCATTTTAGTAAAAAAAAGGACTCTACTGACTAAAAATGTTCTATTAATTGTAACAGATTAGTTAAAACTACAAAAAATAAAAATATAATAATGGATATTATTATTAACTTCCCGAAGGAGAAGTTTATGTTTTCATAAAAAAAAAAATTCTCTAATTTTATGTTTTCTCGACGTTTCAAGCCATTCTGAATCGAATAAGACCAAATTTGGAAAAAGTATGTATGTGTGTGTGTGTGTGTGTGTGCGTGTATGTGAACAGATTTTTTGCCGTAAATCGACGTTTTCTCGAAAACGGCTGGGCCGATTTCAAAAATTTAAAAGCCATTCGATGTATCTCGACGAGAACTATTGTGCGACGATCGGCCGAACCGTTTCTTTATAAATCGCAGAAAAATAAAAAAATTTTCGTCTACGTTTTAGTCCGCAATTCTGAATCGATTTTGAAACATCAAAAACCGTTCGAAAGATATTGGTTGGGAAACGTGCTGATTAGTTTTTGGTAGAGATCGGCCGGGCCGTTTTCTCGTAATAAAGTTTTTAAAAAAAAAATTCGACGATTTTTATGATTATTTTTTTGACTGTAGATACCATAGTCTTCTAGATCATACTGAAATATTACGGCCCTACGACAACTGGTTCAGCTTTAAAAATTCGTCAAAGTTTGCAAAAATTGGTATCGTTTTTTTGGCATTTGTCAGAATTAGACTTTTGATCGACGTTTTTTCAAAAACGCCTGAACCGATTTCAGAAATTTAAAAGCCATTTGATGTATTTCGGTGAGGACTATCGTTTGTCAGTTTTGTGCGACGATCTGCCAAGCCGTTTCTTTGCAATTTGAAAAAAAGTGTTAAACTTTTCGTCCACATTTAAGCTCATCCTACCGAACCGATTTTAAAAAATCAAAAACTGTTCGAAAGATATCATTTGGGAATGATGCTGATTAATTTTAGGTGAAAATCTACCGAGCCGTTTTCTTGTAATTAAATGTTAAAAAAAATTCAAGCCTTTTTTACTGGAACTTTTTTTGGCGATATACATCATGTCTTATAGAACTTACTGTAATATTACGGCCTTACGACAAGTAGTTTAATTTTAAAAATTCGTCAAACTTTGCTAAAATTATTATCGTTTTTTTAAAGTAGGATTGATGAAGTATATTATTTACACATTTTTTTTTTTGATTAAGTCGATTATTTACACATATCGGGAAGTTCATGTAACTTGCCTCAAAGCTAAATACCAAACCAACTAGTTTATTATATTAAAAAAGACTCTACTGACGAGCAAATTCTCTGTTTTATTATAAAAAGGGACTCTACTGACGAGCAAAATCAGATATTGTTTTGTAATAAAAAAGGGACTCTACTGACGAGCAAATTCAGTAAAATATTTTAAATATCAAAAAAGTAATTTTAGGAAAAAGGAACTCTACTGATGGTTAAATTCAGATATTGTTTTATAATAAGAAAGGGACTCTACTGACGAGAAAATTCAGTAAATTATATAGTTTTATAATAAAAAAAAAAAGATTCTACTGACAAGCAAAATAAAAATGTTTTATTAGTTAAAAAAAAACACGATTGAAAAGTAAAATTCATTTTAGTAAAAAAGACTCTACTGACGAACAAATTCTTTGTTTTATTATAGAAAAGGGACTATACTGATGACCAAACAGAATCTCAAAAAACATAAACTTCTCCTTCGGGAAGTTAACAAGTCGTGTATGGCATCGTGCCTCAAGGCAAATTGCTGGAACTTTCCGTACCAAAAGTTAATTTTTTTCAAAAAGATTGAATTTTTTTTTTAGACTTTGAAATTTTTTTTATGAATTTTTATTAATTTTTTTGACCAAATTTTTTTATTCCAACATTTTCTTCCAAAAAATTTTTTTTGTATTATTTGACATACGTGCGCTTTGATATACGAGCGCTTCCAGATTTCTTTCTCAAAAATTTTTTTTTCTTAAATTTTTTTTCCATAAATTTTGTAAGAAAACTTTCTTTTCTAAAATTCTTTGTTCTAATTTTTTTTAATTCCAGAATTTTTTCTCAAAAATTTTTTTTGTGTGATTTGACATACGAGTAATTCTTGTTACAATTTTTCGAACTTAATTTTATTTCTCAAATTTTTTTTCAATTTTTCCAAACATTTTCCTTCAATTTTTTTTTCTAACATTTTTTTAAAAAAAATTTTATGAATTTTTTTCCCAAAAATTGATTTATTCCAATTTTTTTTTAATTCGAATATTTTTTTTCGAAAATTTTTTTTCTGTGTGACTTGACATACGAGCGCTTTGAAATACAAGCCAAAACTGAAACTAAAAAAACTATATTGACAAAAATTCAAAATTTCAATCAAAACTGCAACCCTTTTGGTCAACTTAATAAAAAAACTTTAAATTAAAACAATAAAATTTATTAACAAAAAATTCACAAAACTTGGTGCAAATGCAAAACCAAAAATTGGTTTCAACCCATTTTATTTTTCTGTTTTTCCGAAGAATAAGTAACAATATCAAAAACACAATTCAATTCTACAACCAAAGTTTTGGACATAGTCAAATTGCCAGCCAGTTTCCAAGTGCCTTCTGGCAACAAGAAGGCAGGAAACAAATCCTCATCCAAATGATAATTCACATGGTAATTATCCTGCAACAAAAAAAAAAACAAAAAAAAATTGGTCAAAGTCACCAATTGGCCAAAAAATTTCAAAAAAATCAATTATCACTAACCGCTTGTACAGGACAATGTTTTGGAAAATTTCCTCCTTCTTTTTGAAATTTGGCAACAATCGGCTGGGCAAATTTGGTCACAAAATTGGTGACAAATGAAGAACTGTTGGTGGTGACTTTTGCAGATTCCAAAATTGGGCATAGTTGTAATTTTACGAGAGGAAAATGTTCTTTGTAACGATTGCTCATACGTTTGTATAATTGTCCTTGGCCCTTGGTAAAAAAAAAACAAAATCATTCAAAATTGGGTAACAAATTTTCAGTAGTTAATTTTAATTATTGTTTTTATCAATTTGTTCATTAGTAGAATCTATTTTTTATTATTAGTTTGCTCGTCAGTAGAGTCATTTCGGTTGCTCATACGTTTGTACAATTGTCCTTGGCCCTTGGTAAGAAAAAAACAAAGTCAGACAAAATTGGGTACCAAATTTTCAGTAGTTAATTTCAATTATTGTTATTATCAATTTGTTCATTAGTAGAGTCTATTTTTTATTATTAGTTTGCTCGTCAGTAGAGTCCTTTCTTTATTTTTAATTGTTTGCTCGTCAGTAGAGTTCCTTTTTTTATTTTCATTATTAGTTTGTCAGTAGAGTCCCATTTTTATTCTTTTGCTAGTATGCTTGTCAATACAGTTCATTTCTTGGTTTGCTCGTCAGTAGAGTTCTTTTTTTAATTTTGTTAATAGTTTGCTCGTCAGTAGAGTCTATTTTTTATTATTATTAATAGTTTGTATGTCAGTAGAGCCCCTTTTCTTTTTTATTATTAGTTTGTTTGTCAGTACAGTTCCTTTTCTATTTTTATTATTAGTTTGTCAGTAGAGTCAATTTTTTGATATTATAGTTTGTTCGTCAGTAGAGTTCCTTTTTTATTTTTCTTATTAATTTGCTCGTCAGTAGAGTCCTTTCTTTATTTTTAATAGTTTGCTCGTCAGTAGAGTTCCTTTTTTATTTTTATTATTAGTTTGTCAGTAGAGTTTATATTTTGTTATAGATTGCTCGTCAGTAGAGTTCCTTTTTATTCTTCTTATTAATTTGCTCGTCAGTAGAGTTCTTTTTTATATTTTTATTATTCGTTTATTTGTCAATAGAGTCCTCTTTTCATTTTTATTATTGATTTGCTCGTCAGTAGACTTTTTTTATATTTTTGTTATTAATTTTCTAGTCAGTAGAGTCCCTTTCTTATTTATGTTATTAGTTTGCTTGTCAGTACAGTTCTCTTTGTAGATTCTTAGTTTTTTTATCAGTAAAATCACTTTTTTTAGTTTGCTTGTCAGTAGAGTCCTCTTTTCTTTTTTATTATTAGTTTATTTGTCAGTACAGTTCTTTTTCTATTTTTATTATTAGTTTGTCAGTAGAGTCAATTTTTTGATATTATAGTTTGTTCGTCAGTAGAGTTCCTTTTTTATTTTTCTTATTAATTTGCTCGTCAGTAGAGTCCTTTATTTTTATTATTGGTTTGTCAGTAGAGTCACTTTTTCTTAGTTTGCTCGTCAGTAGAGTCCTCTTTTCATTTTTATTAATAGTTTATTTGTCAGTAGAGTCCCTTTTTTATTTGTTGTTATTAATTTGTTTGTCAGTAGAGTCTTAATTTATTTTTATTATTAGTTTGTACGTCAGTAGAGTCCCTTATTAATTTTTGTTGTTAACTTGTACGTCAGTAGAGTCCCTTTTTTATTTTTATTATTAATTTGTTCATTAGTAGAGTCTATTTTTTGTCTTAGTTTGTTCGGCAGTAGAGTCCCTTTTTTATTTTTATTATTAGTTTGTCAGTAGAATCTATTTTTTGTTATAGTTTGTTCGTCAGTAGAGTCCCTTTTTATTTTTTATCCTTAGTTTGCTCGTCAGTAGAGTCCCTTTTTTATTTTTCTTATTAATTTGCTCGTCAGTAGAGTCCTTTCTTTATTTTTAATAGTTTGCTCGTCAGTAGAGTCCTTTCTTTATTTTTTTTATTAATTTGCTCGTCAGTAGAGTCCCGTTTTCATTTTTATTATTAGTTTGCTCGTCAGTAGAGTCCAGTTTTTATTTTTAATAATAGTTTGTTTGTCAATAGAGTCTATTTTTTGTTATTATAGTTTGTTTGTCAGTAGAGCTCCTTTTGTAGCTCCTTAGTTTTTTCATCAGTAAAATCACTTTTTTTTAGTTTGCTTGTCAGTAGAGTCCCTTTTTCATTTTTATTATTAGTTTGTTTGTCAATAGAATTTTTTTTCATATTTT
>NW_020538040.1:4615943-4636040 GCF_003426905.1 Ctenocephalides felis
TTCCGTCCGCTAACTATAGACTTCTGCCCTTGTTTTGGAATCAAAGACTAAAAAATGTCAGGTATGTCAGGACAACTGATGGCCAACTTTCCTGAAACCTGTCCACAAGCCTTGACCAGACCTGGCCAACATTTGCCTAAGAGATGTCCATATCCACCAGTAAGGGGTAAAATGATACCAATTGGTTGGGTTGTAGTTTTATGTGAATTTTTTTTCCAGGGTCCCAATGTTATGAAATCAATGTTGATGAGGATGAGTTGCCTGCATTTTGTTTCCAGAGAAGCAAATGGTTGATGAAGGGCAATATTACAGATGGCCAATACTTTTGGCCAATGCCAGTATGTATTTTGATATCAGGACGTTTTTGTCGGAGAACAGAAAAAGAAATTAGTTAAATGCTAAAAATTTGTGTATTTTTAATTGTTTTGAAATATAATCAGTTTGTCAGTAAAGTTCTTTAACTTACCAAGCAGTCTGCCTTATAAAATAGCATTTTCTTGGTAGAGTAACTATGAAAGATCAGGCGTATTTTACATATAAACAAAGCAAGAAAAATATCATAATAACTGCTTTATCAAAGATTCTGTTATCATAAGATTCTTCCTTGCTTTGCTTATATGTAAAATACGCCTGAACGCACGGCAAATAAATTGACATTTTCACAGTGTTCACTAACAAGGAACAACGCTATTTGATCAGGCATATTTGTCCTCTACATAAATTCTAAACTGGGTTTTGTTTTGTTTTTGCCTGCAACTTCTAAACCATTCCTTTAATATGAAAATAAAGGCTTCGACAAATTTATTTAAAATTAAATAATCAATAATATTTTTCAACATCAAGATGCCCTACACCAACTCGGTAAACTTAAAAACACTTATTAGAGGTACAACTTTGAATCCGCCGCAAATTGTATATACTTGTATCGTTAAAGTGGCGGAGGCAAAGTTGTAAACTGTAACTTATCCTTATATAGAAATTGTTTTGTTTTGTTTTGTGGTTTGTAACTTTTCAACCATTTGTTTAATATAGTGTGTCTTCGACAAATTTATTATAATTAAATACTCAATAGCATTGTCTAACATCAAGATGTCCTACACCAACTCGGTATATTGAAAACACTTATTTGGGGTACAACTTAATTCCGCCGCAAAGTGTATAATATTTGTATCGCAAAAGCGGCGGAAGCAAAGTTGTAAATTGTAACTTACCCTTATAAGAAATATTTTAGTTTTGTTTTGTGGCTTGTAACTTCTGAACCATTTGCCTAATATTAATCGTGTCTTTGACAAATTTATTTATAGTTAAATAATCACTTAATATTGTCTAACATCAAGATGACCTACACCAACTCGGTATACTTGAAAACACTTATTTGGGGTACAACTTTGAATCCGCCACAAAATGTATAGTATTTGTATCGCAAAAGCGGCGGAGGCAAAGTTGTAAATTGTAACTTACCCCGATATAGAAATTGTTTTGTTTGTTTTGTGGCTTGTAACTTTCAACCATTTGCCTAATATTAATTGTGTCTTCGACAATTTATTTATAATTAAATAATCAATAGCATTGTCTAACATCAAGATGGCCTACACCAACTCGGTATACTTGAAAACACTTATTTGGGGTACAACTTTGAATCCGCCACAAAATGTATAGTATTTGTATCGCAAAAGCGGCGGAGGCAAAGTTGTAAATTGTAACTTACCCCGATATAGAAATTGTTTTGTTTGTTTTGTGGTGCTTGTAACTTTTCAACCATTTGCCTAATATTAATTATGTCTTCGACAAATTTATTTATAATTAATAATAATAATAGCATTGTCTAACATCAAGATGGCCTACACCAACTCGGTATACTTGAAAACACTTATTTGGGGTACAACTTTGAATCCGCCGAAAATTGTATAGTATTTGTATCGTAAAAGCGGCGGAAGCAAAGTGGTATGTCTTTTTAACTAATTGATATTTGTATTTAGCCTTGAGGCAAGTTACATGAACTTTCCGATATGTATAAATAATAGACCTAGTCAATTAAATATTAGTAATAATTTATGAGTAATTAAAAGTATTCCGAGTGGATTTATTACATATATATAAAAACGAACACTCTATCGTTATACTAAGTAAAACGTCTAATTTTAATTTTAACAAACATCAAAAAAACTACTCGTTTTCTCAAATTTTGATGAATTTTTAAAATTAAACTACTTGTCGTAAGGTCGTAATATTTCAGTAAGTTCTATAAGACCATGATATATATCGCCAAAAATAAAATTCCATGAAAATAGAGAAAACATAAAATTAGCGAATCACATTTTTGATGAAAACAAACTTGTCTTTGGGGAAGTCAATTAAGTATCCTTAAATTCAATTTTAGATGCTGATTGGTAAATCTGGTGAAATTTATGCTATGATCAATCAAATCTGATCAACTTTTGTTCAATTCACAATAAGGCAATTTTACTATTTGTTGCAAAAAGTTGCAAAGTCACATATCAGCAATTAAGATCATCATGCAGAAAATTGATCATTGTTAATTTAATAACTCAATTGTTAACAATAACTATATTTACCGGTCATTATATCACATGGATTAAAGTAGAGTTTTGGAACTGTTTGGTCTAAAATAAACAACAGATTTAATTTAAATTTTGTAAGAGTTTTTATTAAAATGATACTAAAACCTGCCAAAACGTTATGCGGTTGCTGTGCATTCCGGACGTTTTAAATATAAAATGCAAAACAACAAAAAAGAATCTTATTATAGTACATCTTATGAGTTACATTTTCCTATAATACGCCTGACTGCACAGCAAATACTTGATCATTATCACTTCAGCACAACTATGGTCTGTGATTGGCTGTTAATGAGATCATTCTAACGCGTTCGATAATGCTATTGGCCGCTTCACGTTTCAAACAAAAATAAAACAGTTTTACGAATAAAACCAAGATTCTTTTTTAAATTAGGAAGCATACCGAGTTGCTGTAGAGATCACAATGTTAGATGCTATTTTAGATTGTTTAATTTTGAACAAATTTGTCGAAGACAACATTCATGCTCATCGAATGGTTTATGATTGTAAAGGAAATGGTAAATAAATCCATCGGCATCACATTCCTATGTTTGAATTTAAAGTTCCAGCAAGGATTTGTTCGGGATTTGATTAGGTAAGGAAAAAATGAACTGTACTGACAAGCAAACTAAAAAATTGGAAAAGCAAGAAGGCAGTTACTGACGACCAAACTGAAATATATAAAAAGAACTAATGACGAGTAAACCAAAAACAATTCTGAAGGAACTCTACTGACAAGCAAACTGAAAAAATATGTGAAGAACTCTATTGACGAGCAAACTGAAAATAAAGAATGAAAAAATAAAATAAGAACACAACTGACAACGAAACTGAAGAAAAAAATGAGAAATTAATAAAGGGACTCTACAGACAAGCAAACTTAAAAAAATATACACTGCTGAAGAGCAATCTAAAAATAAAATTGAAAATAATAAACGGACTCTACTGACAAGCAAACACTATTTGAAGATGAGAGAAAAAAACTCTACTGACTATCAAACTAAAAAATGGTAATGGGGCTCTACTAACAAGCAAACTAAAATGAAAAAAATAAAATAGACTCTACTGACGAGCACACTAAAAATGTAAAAAGAGCTCTACTAACAAGCAAACCGAATAAAATTGAAGAAAGAACCTTACTTACGCGCAAACTAAAGAAATGTTGTCAGAACTCTACTGACGAGCAAACTGAATAAAAATGCAAAGGGAACTCTACTGATGAGCAAACTGAATAAAATGTAAAAGAACTCTACTGACAAACAATCTAAAAAATTATAAAAGCAACAGGGTAAAATTGTAACATTATAAGTTTTTGTTCTAGTTCTTGCAAATATTTTGTTTGAAACATGTAACAACCAATAGCATCAACGAAACGCGTTCGAATGATCTCATTAACAACCAATGAGAGATTGGAGTTTGTGTTGAAATTGTCTTTTGTCAAATGCGTGTTAGAATTTGCTGTGCAGCCAGGCGTATTATAAAAACATGCAACTTTGCTCGTATAATATGCACTTATGATGAGAACAACTGAAAAAAACTGAATAGAACTATACTGACAAGCAAACTGAAATAAGAAAATATAAAAGAAACTCTACTGACGAGCAAACTGAGAAAAATGTTAAAGAACTGTACTGACGCACAAACTTAAATAATATAAAACGAACTCTACTGACGAGCAAACTAAATAAAATGTACAGAAAAACTCTACTGACGTACAGACTAAAAAAATATAAAAGGAACTCTACTGACGAGCAAACTGAAAAAATGTAAAAGAAACTCTACTGACGAGCAAACTAAATAAAATGTAAAGAAAAACTTTGCAAACTGAAAAAAACGCGAAAAAACTTCACTGACGAGCAAACAAAAAAACGTAAAATAATGAGCAAGCTAAAATAATATACCCAAAAACTCGCAAACTTGCATTTTATTTCGTCTATCAGTTGGTCCATTTAATTTTGTTACAAAAACGGTCTCTACTAGCGATCAACCTCGAAAAAGAGTATGAAAATAAAATAAATGTAAAAAGTGTTAAATCACAGTGTTAATTTGTTCTAGCAACGCTGTCTTACGATTGTTTAAAAATAGTGATGATTGGGAAAATGTTTCTCTATTTGCCGTGCGATCAGGCGTATTTTACATATGAACAAAGCAAGGAAGAATCGTTTGATTCTTTCCACATTCTTCCTTGCTTTGTTTATATGCAAATTGCGCCTGATCGCACAGCAAATAGATAGATATTTCACAATTTTCACTATTAAGGAAAAAGCATAAGATAGCTACGTTATGAGCGCTGTTGCGGTAGAATTACCCTATAAATCTCTGTAAGTAGTAAGTTCAAATATATGTTTATATTTCAATAATAAATTTTTTTACATATACAACTTATCCTAAATAAAATCAATAAACGTGTGATAATCAATCATTATTGTGCATTGTGATAAATTTGTTGACAATCTTCAAATCTTTCATTCCAATTTCTTCTTCTGTTTCTCTGACAAAAACGTCCTGATATCAAAATACATACTCGCATTCGACAAAAGTATCGGCCCATCCGTAATATTGCCCTTCATCAACCATTTGCCTTCAGGAAACAAAAATGCAGGCAATTCATCCTATCAACGTTGAATTTCATAACAATTGGACCCTGGAAAAAAATTCACATAAAACTGCAACCCAACCAATTGGTATCATTTTACCCCTTACTGGTGGATATGGACATCTCTTAGGCAAATGTTGACCAGGTCTGGTCAAGGCTTTGTGGACAGGTTTCAGGAAAGTTGCCATCAGTTGACCTGACATTCCTGACAGTTTGTAGTCTTTGATTCCAGAAAATAAGGAGCAGAGTCTATAGTTAGCGGACGAAAGTGTTCTTTGTAAACGTTGCTCATTGTTTGTGGAGTTGAAAGTTCACTGGTTGTAAAGGATGGAACAAACTACTAAATGATATTGATGTGATAGATGATATGTTGAAACAACACTACTAATAAACTAGTTGAAAGTGGCATTCAGCCTTAAGGCAAGCAAAATTATTAAAATCTATATACGTTACTATAATGCCAGTACATATTTCTGCTTTGATATAATTAAAATACATTACACTATTTTTTTTAAGACATATGACATATGGCTTCTAATCGAACGGAAAGTATCTACGATTGTCGACAACGCTCGTTCATTAAATTCTGTCTTTTGACTATAATGATTTTTTTAAAAAATTTAGTTTTAATATAAATTTGCACACATAATGAAAGTGAAACTTTTAAAATACTAAAAACAACAAAGAAAGAAAACAAAATAGCATCTTAAAAGAAATAAAATAATACAATATTTACTAGTTAAAATAATACAAATCACTAGTTAGTGTTACAATGGATATTAATGATTTGAATATTTAAGATGCGAACGAGTTTCGATATTTATATTTAGTATTGACCACACTATGCATCTATCTTTCTCACTCGCTCACACAGTTGTGTATGCATCGCTCTCTTTCTATCTAGTGCTGACGACACGAAATTTAATAAAAAAAATAGCACAAACTAAATAAACTATTCGTATTTTGCTTTGAGGCAAGTTACATGAACTTTCCGATATGTGTAAATAATAAACTCAATCATTGAAAAATAAATTACTTTATGAGTGATTAAAAGTATTCCGAATGGATTTATTACAAATAAATGAAAATGAACGAACACGTTAATCGGAGTATTTTCTAAAAGCAAATTTTCAAAAATCAATTATTTTTGTAATTGAACCAGTTGCCGTAGGACTTTAATGGTTTAGTATGTTCATTAAGACCAAGTACTCTATTGTTATACCAAATAAATCGTCTAATTTTAATTTTAATAAACGTCAATAAAACTACTCATTTTATCAAACTTTGATAAATTTTTAAAACTAAACTAGTTGTCCAAAGGACGTAATATTTCAGTAAGTTCTATAAGACCATGATATATATCGCCAAAAAAAAGTTCCATGAAAATCGGCTTAATTTTTTTTTTTCTCAACAGTTAATTACAAAAAAACTGCTCGGTAGATTTTCATTTAAAACTAGACAGTATCATTCCCAACTAATATCTTTCGGACAGTTTTTGATTTTTGAATATCGATTTGGTAGTATGAGCTTAAATGTGGACGAAAAGTTTAACACTTTTTTTCATATTACAAAAAAACGGCTTGGCAGATCGTCGCACAAAACTGACAAACGATAGTCCTCATCGAAATACATCAAATGGCTTTTGAATTTCTGAAATCGCTCAGGCGTTTTGAAGCAAACGTCGATGAAAGGTCTAATTTTGACAAATGCCAAGAGAACGATATTAATTTTTGCAAACTTTGAGGAATTTTTAAAATTAAACGACTTGTCGTAGGGTCGTAATATTTTAGTATGATCTAAAAAGACATGAATATATCGCAAAAAAAATAATCATGAAAATTCTGCCACATAACCATTAGCTTTGTCATGGCAACGCTATCTTATGCTTGAGAACTGTGAAATGGTCGATCTCTTTGCCGTGCGTTCAGGCGTATTTTAACATATAAAACAAAGCAAGGAAGAATGTTATGATAACAGAATCTTTGATGATGCAGTTATTATGAGATTCTTTTAATCTACCATAGTGTTCTTAACATAAACATGCATTTAGACAATTATCATATTTACCAGAAACCGTTGACTGTGTTTTCTTGTAACCAAATTGACGTGTACAAAACTGTAAGTCCTGTTAACTTTTCGGATCTCAAATGCTTCACGTCGAAATATTCTGGATTGTGATAGGCCAGACGTAAGGATTGCAAACTATTTTATAGTTGGTCTAAAAAATATACAGGTTTAGTTAGCCAAAACTAGTTTATAAAAAAGTATAATGACAAAGTCTTCTTCTTACCCAACATTGTACGACAGAAACAAAAACGCAAAGTTTTTAATGCGAACTGTATTGGATTCATCTCTTCGGTTGCGAGTTACGTAATATACTAAAACGTAAAAATACCATGTTTTGTTTAGGTAATATAATTGGCGGAAATTAGTTTCGAAAATTTTTAATAACATTTTCCAGTAATTTGTAATAATAATATAAGTATTGAAATACGACTCGGAAAAGTACTGGACAGATGCAAACATGTAACTATTTATATGTAGTCAGTAGAGTTATAAATTTTGAGACCTAGATTTTTTGGTATTGTTTTAACTATTTGGACATAAATGCTTTCTGCTAAATTGGAATTCTAGCTGATTATTTTTGAAAAAAACATATATTTAAATCCACTCAGTGGCTTAACAAAACGTTATCTGATCAACTTATATCAAATTACTATTTGTTGCAAAAAGTTGCAAAGTCACATATCAGCAATTGAAATCATCATGCAGAAAATTGATCATTGTTAATTTAATAACAATGTTAAAAATAATTTCATTTACCAGTCATTATTTCACATTGATTGAGTAAAAATTTGAAACTCTTTAGTCTAAAATAACAGATTTAAGAGCCAATTTTGCCAATAAGGCTATGTTATGAAGAGTTTTCATATAAAGTCGTACTAAAATCTGTCAAAATGCTATGCAATTGCTGTGCATTAAGGCGCTTTAGATATAAAACGCACAAACATAAAAAAAGAATCTTATTATAGGTACATCTTATAAGTTACATTTTCCTATAATACGCCTGACTGCACAGCAAATACTTGATCATTATCACTTCAGCACAAACTCTGCCCTGTTATTGGCTGTTAATGAGACCATTCGAACGCTTTCGTTGTTGCTATTGGTCGCTTCATGTTTCAAACAAAAATTAAACAGTTTTACGATGAAACCAAGATTTTTTTTGAAATTAGAAGCATTCTGAGTTGCTGTAGAGCTTTACAATGTTTGAAGATATTTTAGATTGTGTAATTTTGCATAAATTTGTCTAAGACATCATTCATATTGATCAAATGGTTTAGAATTTATAGAAGAAATGGTAAATGATCGCACTCGCTTCAAATGTCTATGTGTGAATTTAAAGATTCGGCAAGGATTTGTTTGCGATTTGACTAGGTAAAGAAAAAATGAACTGTACTGACGAGCAGCCTGAAACATTAGGACAGCAAGAAATACTGACATGCAAATTGAATAAAATAAAATAAACTCTCGTCAGTAGGATCCTATTTTCTGTTATATCTTTTTTGTATAACACTCAAATTTAATTTGCTCGTCAGTTGAGTCCCCTTTTCTGTCATATCTTTTTTAAATAATAGTCGAAATTGATTTGCTCGTCAGTACTCTACCTTTTTTTGTCACATCTTTTTGATGATATTCTCAAACTTAATTTGCTCGTCAGTAGATTACCTTTTACTGTCACTCCTTTTTTTATACCATTTTCAAATTCGATTTTTTTTTCCAAAGTAGAGTCCATTTTTGTATCACAATTTAGTCGAAATAATTTTTAAATTTAATTTGCTCGTCAGTACAATAATATTTACCGTCACATGATTCTGATATCTCATTCAAATTCAATTTGCTCGTCAGTACAGTCCTTTCTTCTGTCACACCATTGTAACGATGCTATAAGAAAGTATAGACTGTTTAATTTACTACAAATTTGCAGAATATTTCATCTAATTTGGACAAACCGTTCAAAAGTTACAAGAGATTCAACGAATGCTTAATACGGCGGGCCAAGTTAGGGCCAGAAATGTTTTCATATGTTAAAAAATCCATGTGGGGTATCAAATGAAAGGTCTCAATGAGCTCTATTAGTATATCAATCTCAAATTTAATTTTCTCGTCAGTAGAGTCCTTTTTTCTGCCACACTTCTTTAATAATATACTCAAGTCCAATTTACTCGTCAGCAGAGTCCATTTTTCTGTCACACCTTTCTGATATTTCACTCAAATTTAATTTGCAAGTCAGTAGAGTCCTTTTTCCGTCACACCCTCAAAATATTTTTCTTAAATTCAATTTGCTTGTCAGTAGAGCCCTTTTTTGTCACACCTTTATAACAATGGTATAAAAAAACAGCTTGCTTAATTTCCTACAAATTTGCAGAATATTTCAGCTAATTTCAATAAATGCTCAACACACCGGGTCAAGTTGGGGCCAGAAATATTTCACAGAGTTGCTCTAGAACATTTTGATGTTAGACAATATTTTAGAAAAATAAATTTTGCACAAATTTGTGAAATATTTCATTTAAATTGGACAAACGGTTTAAGAGTTACGAGAGATTTAGTAAATAGTTACACACGCAAGTTACGGATTCAAAGTACTGTAAATAATACAGTGGGCCAAAAATATTTCCATATGGCCAAAAACCGTGTGTGGTATCAAATGAAAGGTCTCGACGAGCACTTTGAGAATAATGTAGTTAAAAACTAGGAAAACCGACAGGGTTCCGTACAAAATTTGTTTTGAACATTTATATATTACTTTTCAGAGTAAACTAATATATAATGTATCTAATAGTGTTGGTCATTTTCACTTGACATTTTATTCAAGATATAGTAAAGATTTGATGTTATACTGCTTGATATCAAGCTGCTAAACGACGGACTAGTTTGTGCTAGAAACTGTTCTAAATCATTGCAGTATGCACATACTTATGATTCTAATGAATATATATAAAACATTAATTCAGTAGTTTCACGTCAAAAACTATTCATCTATTTCAATTGCTATTTTAAAGTACACAGGGTTGTTCTGTGCATTATAATATTAGACAATATTTAGAAAAATAATTTTGCATAAATTTGTGAAATATTTCATTCAAATTGGACAAACGGTTTAAGAGTTACGAGAGATTTATTAAATAGTTACACACGCAAGTTACAGATTTGAAGTACTGTAAATAATACAGTGGGCCAAAAATATTTTATATGGCCAAAAACCGTGTGTGGTATCAAATGAAAGGTCTTGACGAGTACTTTCAGAATAATTAGTTTAAAACTAGAAAAACGACAGGGTTCCGTACAAAATTTGTTCTGAACATTTATACATTACTTTTCAGAGTAAACTAGATATATTATATCTAATAGTGTTGGGTCATCTTTCACTTGACTTTTTTAAAGTATAGTGACGAATGGATTGTATACTGCCTTATATCGAACTGTGCCGCGGACTATTTGTGCCCTAAATAAACATTCTTAGGTTGCACTATGCAATTACTTATGTACGTAATGAATATATCTGAAAACTAAGTGGTAGTTTTACGTCGGAACTATTCATCTTTCAATTTCTATTTTAAGACACCGAGTTTGTCTAGTGCATTATATATTAGTCAATATATTAGAAAAGTAAAATTTTGCACAATTTGAGAAATATTTCATTCAAATTGCAAACGGTTTAGAGCTACGAGAGATTTGTAAAATATTACCACGCAAGTTAGGGATTTGAAGTACTGTACATAATACAGTGGGCCCAAAAATATTTCCATATGGCCAAAAACCGTGTGTGGTATCAAATAAAGGTCTCGACGAGGATTTCAAAATAATGTAGTTAAAAATTTGGAAACCAATCGGTTGCGTACAATACTTATTTTATACATTAACTGATGGTATCGGACATTCTCTAGTACGTTATAGTAACTAACAATTGTAATGAAAATATATTTTTTTTGGGGAAATAATTTACCACATACGTGTTAACAGTTTAGGTGGGTCGGCATGATTCTAATAAGAATCTAACGGAAATCTTATAAGAATCATATTGAGTAAACCAAAATAAACATGATTACATAACACATTTTATTGCATTAAAATCCAAGTTATTTGTCCTTTAATATGACCAGTTAGATAATAACTAAAAATCCCAATTCCAGACAATAATCATGATTTCTAATCAAAAAAATGTACCAAATCTTTCAACCCAATATTTTTTCTGTTTCTCCGACAAAAACGTTCTGATATCAAAATACATGCTCGTATTGAACAATAGAGTTGCACCATCAGTAATATTCCCTTTCAGCATCCATTTGCCTTCAGGAAACAAAAAACCAGGAAAGTCATCCTCATTGGCACTGAACTTCATAACAATTGGGCCCTAAAAAAAATCAAGATCAAAATAGAACCCTAACAATTGATATTCTTTACTCCTTACTGGTGGAATAGGACAGCCCTTGGCAATTGTTGACCAGGACTGGTAAAGGCCTTATGCATAGGTTTCAGAAGGGTTGCCATCAGTTGTTTTGACATTCCTGACAATTTGGAGTCGTTTATTCCAGAAAATAAGGAACAGAAGTCTAAAGTTAGCAGACGGAAGTGTTCTTTGTACCTGTTGCTCATTTGTTTGTAGAGTTGACCTTGCACCTAGTAATAAAGGATTTAGTACTAATATTGATGTACCAAGTAATGCAACCGAAGGCAAGTTTGATTTTTATCATAAACCTGCCATCGGACAATTATTATATTTACCAGAGCACGGTTCACAATTTTTTTAGTAACCACATTGACGTGCAAAAAGCTGTAAGTCCTGTTAACTTTTTGTACTTCAAAATTCTTGACGTCAACATATTCTGGATTGTGATAGGCCAGACGTAACGATTGCAAAACTATTTTATAGTTGGTCTAAAAAATAGTACAGGTTTAGCCAAAACTACAGTTTATAAAAATAGTATAATGACAAAAGTCTTCTTCTTACCCAACATTGTACGACAGAAATCAAAATGCAATATTTTAATGCAAACTGTATTGGATTCATCTCTTCGGTTGCCAATTGTGCAAAATACTGAATTATACAAATTCAGTTTTATCCGAACAAAATAATTGCGGAAATAAGTATGCAATTTTGATTGAATAATGATTAAAATCGTGATTTAGCGTTTTGAATTAAAATTGTCGGTGAAAAATCAAAAAGTTTTGTTGCTATCATGACTTCATTCACATTTCTATACTTAATTTCTTTAAAGTTAAAAATATTTCAGAAATTTGTCTCAATTAGGTTATGCACCATTTAATTTGCGTTTGTAAGTGTGTTTGTAGGTAATTGTGCGTAACCAATTGAATTTTGTACGCAAAATCATAATTTCCGGGATTATCGTCCGTATATAATTTAAACAAAACAATTGATATACTTTAGTATTTTTTTAAAATCCGTATGTTAAAAATGTCTCTAATCCAGTTTGCATTTAAATTTTGCATTTTATTTCTGTCGTACATTGTTGGGTAAGAAAAAAATATTTTGTTTTAGTCCAACACTAAAGATTTATTGATATTACTCATATACATTCAATTTTTTGTTGATGTTATGCGTTATTATCATGATTTTTGAGTAGTAGGAGTTGCTCTAGGGTTTTGTGATGATAAAAAAATGTAGATTGTTTAATTTTCTAAAAATTTGCAAAATATTTGAATCAATTTAGACGAACCGTTCAAAAGTTACAAGAGATTTAATAAATGCTTGCACATTTCTTCGTAGTATAAATATCACAGTGGGCCAAGTTATCAAGTTAGGGCCAAAATATTTTTGTAAGGCAAAAATCGGTGTGGAGTATTAAATGAAAAGTCTCGACGAGAACTAATCAAATATTATACTTGAAAGCTTGTACAAGTAATTAAGTTTCGTTTTTTTTTTTAGTTTTATGCTAGAAAATGGTTCAAGTATATATTTAAATTTTATACCAATTCAAAATGTATAAAATTGGAGTTTGAATAATTTAGTTTATTCTGACACCGTGTTTTCATTGATATTACTCTTATAAATTCAATTTTTCGTTGACGTTATGTATTGTTATTGTAATTTTTGAGTATTAGAAGTTACTCTAGAGTGTTGATAGAAGAAGGTATAGATTGTTCAATTTTCTAAAAATTTGCAAAATATTTCAATTAATTTGGACAAACCGTTCAAAAGATACACGAGATTGAATAAATGCTCGCACTTTCTTCGTATAGAGGGCCAAGTTAGGGCCAAAATATTTTTCTAAGGCAAAAATCGATGTGGGTATCAAATAAAAAGTCTCGACCAGAACTAATCAAATATTATACTAAATAGTTCATCAAGATAATAAGGTTCCGCACAAATTAATTAATAAATAACTTTACCTAATTTGCTCGTCAGTAGAGTCCCTTTTTTTCGTCACACCTTTCTGATAATATTCTAAAATTTAATTTGCTCGTCAGTAGAGTCCCTTTTTCTATCACAATTTTGTCTGTATCATTCTCAAATTTAATTTGCTCGTCAGTAGAGTCCTTTTTCTGTCACACTTCTTTATATTATACTCAAATTCAATTGCTCGTCAGTAGAGTCATTTTTTCTATCACACCTGTCAGATAAAATTCTAAAATATAATTTGCTTGCTAGTAGAGTCCATTTTCTTATCACAATTTTGTCTATATCCCACTCAAATTCAATTTGCTCGTCAGTAGAGTCCTTTTTTCTGTCACACCTTCGTAGCAATGGTACAAGAAAATATAGATTGTTTAAATTCCCACAAATCTGCAAAACATTTCAACCAATTTGGACAAACCATTCAAAAGTTACAAGAGTTTTCAATGCTCAAACGCGGCGGGCCTAGTTAGGGCCAAAAATATTTCCATATGTTATAAAAACGATGTGGGGTATCAAATGAAAGGTCTCGACGAGCACTATCAGAATATTATAGTCAAAAACTAAACAGGGTTCCGAACAAACATACACGCACATCTATTTTTTCTAAAGTATGAAAATCTTCAGAAGCCACTGAAACGTAAAGATATATGTAAAAAATTTCATTAGGTCAAATTAAACATATAAAAAAATTGAAATACACAATATTTATTGGACAAATATAAATGTCAAAACCCCAAAAAACAAAATTCAAACTAAACTAATATGAATGTTGTTTATGCATCTTAAAGATATATATTTTATTTGAAATATTTATATTAAATTTATCCAAATTTCTTCTTCTGCTTTTCCGATGCAAAGGTTCTTATCTCAAAATAAATGCTCCCATTAACCATAACAACTTTATCATCCCAAACAATGGCTTTTCCCATCCATTTGCCATCAGGCATCAAAAATCCAGGATAATCGTCCTCGTTTACGTCAAATTTAAACCTAAACGGACCCTAAAACCATTTGGATATATATATATATATATATATATAATATATATATATATATAATATATATATATAAGTGCGTAAGTATGGATTGCGTATGTAATTTTTTTTAAATTGGCGGAAATTCAAGTTTGCTGATTTGATCTTTAAACTAGTGGGGTGGGTGATCGTGCCTTAAGGCAAATTGCTGGAACTTCCCGTACCGTAACGAAATGTTCGAAGAATACTGAATGTTTTCAAATATATTAATTATAATATTGTAACATTGTCTAATTTATGAGAATTATATAAACTGAATTGCAAAGTTGAAATTATTTGTTTAAAGTGTATTAGAACTATAGTCAGAATTAAAAATAAATATTTTCGATATACAAAAAACTAAAAAAAAAAAAAAAAAAAAAAAAAAAAAAAAAAAAATTCCAAATCGATTATTTGTTAAACAAGCAGAAAGTTCTTTGAATCATTTAAATCAGACGCTTAGTTCTCTCAAAAACTGCCATTTTTCACATATTTAGCTCCGTATCTTCAAAATGGCTGGGCCTGCCTTTGCCAAAAACTAATAAACACTTCTCCCAATCATTACTAATTGAATGTTTTTAGATCATTCAAATCGATACTCTGTTCTGTCAAAAAGTCGATTTATATTTTTCTGCACTCTTTGCTCGCTTATCCCCGAAACGGCTAGACCCTGCCTTTGTCCAAAAACTGATAAGCTCTTTTCCCTATTAATAGGAATCGAATGTATTTCTGAACTAAATCCAAAGGCAATATTAGTTAATACCTAATTGAATCCTATCTAAATCCTGTCTAATTTTTAATTAAATCCAACTAAATTCTAATTTAAACGCGAAAAGATTTTCAAATGAATCCTCATTTATCACAACTAAAAACAAATTGAACTCGGATTAAATCCAGATTAAATTCCCTTAAATACTAACTAAATCCTTAATATACTAATGCAACCAAATTAAAATGCAAATAAAAAACAAATTGAAACCAAATAAAATACCTTACTCACATAAATATAAATTAAATCCTAACTAAATCCAAACGCAATATTAGTTAATACCTAATTGAATCCTATCTAAATCCTGTCTAATTTTTAATTAAATCCAAACTAAATTCTAATTAAACGCGAAAAGATTTTCAAATGAATCCTCATTTAATCACAACTAAAAACAAATTGAACTCGGATTAAATCCAGATTAAATTCCACTTAAATACTAACTAAATCCTTAATAAATACTAATGCAACCAAATTAAAATGCAAATAAAAAAACAAATTGAAACCAAATAAAATACCTTACTCACATAAATATAAATTAAATCCTAACTAAATCCAAACGCAATATTATTTAAAACCTAATTGAATCCTAACTATATCCTGTCTAATTTTTAATTAATTCCAAACTAAAGTTTAATTGAACGCAAAAAGGTTCTCAAATTAATCCTCGTTTAATCACAACTAAAAATAAATAAAACTCGAATTAAATCCAGATTAAATTCCACTTAAATACTAACTGAATCCTTAATAAATTCTATAATGGAACCAAATTAAAATGCAAATAAGAAACCAATTAAAACCAATTAAAATACCTTACTAACATAAATACAAATCAATTCCTAACTAAATCCAAACGCAATATTAGTTGAAACATAATTGAATCCTAACTAAATCCTGTCTAATTTTTAATTAAACTCAAACTAAATTCAAATTAAACACAAAAAGATTCTCAAATAAATCCTCATTTAATGACAACTAAAAACAAATAAAACTCGGATTGAATCCAGATTAAATTCCACGTAAATACTAAATAAATCTAAATTTTCTCTTAATAAATTCTTATAGAAACAAATTAAAAGGCAGATGAAAAACAAATTGAAACCAAATAAAATACCTTACTAACATAAATACAAATTAAATCCTAACTAAATCCAAACGCAATATTAGTTAAAACCGTTAAAAGTTTAATTAAATCCAAACTAAATTTTAATTCGAACTCAACATTAGTTATAATCAAATTGAATCCTATTTAAATCCAAACTAAACATGATATAATTAACTTCCCGTAGGGTAAGTTAATATAATCGTCCAAAAATCGAAATTGAAAATTTTTGCATTACTTTACGTTTCAAAGGTTTCTGAACATTTTGGCATGCCTGTGTGTGCTTTGTGTGTCCGCAGTTTTTCATCCACGTTTCCGCGCGCACGGATCAACCGATTTGAATGGTTCAAAAAGCATTCGATTGCTATTGATAGGAAGATATGCTAATTAGTTTTTGCCAAAGGCAAGTCCAGCCGTTAAGGAGATACGGAGCAAAGAGTGCAGAAAATACAAATCGAGTTTTTGAGAGAACGGAGTATCGGATTTGAATGACCTAAAATACATTCCATTTGTAATGATTGGGAGAAGAGATGATTAGTTTTTGGCAAAGGCAGGTCAAGCCGTTACGGAGATACAGAGCTAAATGTGCAAAAAATTGCAGTTTTTGAGTGAACCAAGCGTCCGATTTGAATGGTTCAAAAAACTTTCTGCTTGTTTTAACAAAATAATCGCTTTTGAAAAAAAATATTTCTAAAAAATTCGATGTTCAAAAAAAATTTTTTGTATATATAAGTGAATAATTTTAACTTTGTAATTCAGTTTATACTAAGTAAATCGCAATTAAATCCTAACCAAACCGTAATTAAATTTAGACTAAATCTGAACAAAATTCTAATCAAATACAAAATTAATCCGAACTAATTCCAATTGACATTTTTATTAAATCCAAACTAAATTACCAATTAAATCATATTAAACCCTAACCAAAGTGTAATTAAATCCGAACTAAATATTAATAAAATCCTAATTAAATTTTTATCAAATCATAACTAATTCTAAATAAAAATGTCATCAAATTCGAATTAAGTTACTGATCAAATCCTAACCAAAATCTTGATGAAATACTAATTTAATCCTAACTAGTTGCAAACTAAATCCAAATTAAATCTTAATATTTAAAATTTTCATTCACAAACGATATTGGAAGTGAAAATCTTTATTGAAAGTGAAAATTTACAATGAAAGTGGTAAGATACAATGAAATTATTATCTAATATCTTTTAACCAATTTTATTTTTCTGTTTCTCAGAAGAATAAATAATAACATCAAAAACAAAATTCATCCTAGCAATCATCTTGTTGGACATAGTCATATTGGAAATAATTTTCCAAGTGCCTTCTGGCAAAAAAAACGCAGGCAAAAAATCATCATCATGATGGTACTTTAGATGGTAATTATCCTGAAATGGAGAAATAAAAAAATCGGACATCCTTTAAGGATATTTATTACATTTATCACCAACCGGTCGTATAGGACATCGTTCAGGAAACTTTTGGCCCTTGGCCCGAAATTTGGCAACCAGTGGCGTCATAAATTTGGCAGCAACTTTGGCAACAAATGGGGAACTGTGGGTGATTTTTAAAGATCCAAGGAGTGCACACAAATCCAATTTTACAACAGGAAAATATTCTTTGTAACGATTGCTTGCTAGTTTGTATAACTGCCCTTGGCCCTAATAAAAAAAACTTTACCAATAATTATGAAATTTTTATTTTATATGAAATTACCATTAGGTTGTTCATAGGTTTTAAAATCGTTCCATTCAGCAAAAGTACTGTATAAGTCCTGTTTAATTTTTTAACTTCAAACTGATGTGGTAAAATATATTCCTTGTGATAATAATCCAAGTTTGTACTACGGAAAATAATTCCATAGTTGTTCTAAAAAATTTTTCAAAAAAATCCTTTAGTACACACTAAATACCAAATAACACTTTCAAAGTCTTACCCAACATTTAGTATTAATAATTATTGCAAAAATAATGAAAAAGGTGAAAAAAGTTCTCGGAAACATTTTCGTATAAATTGTGACTTTCGATTGATTGTGCGTATGTTTTTTTATATAGTAAAAAAAATGTAATTAAAATTACTGGAGATTTCAATTATAGATTAAAATTAAATTATTCCGGATATTTATACAAAGTAACGCACATGTGTCTATAATAATATATAGATACGTCAGTTTACTAAATTGCAGCTGTCCATTAAATGTCCATTAAAAATATTTAAGATTAATAAAAATTGCAACGGAAATTATACAAAGTATGACAAATTATAACTATTCAATTGTACAATAATTTTTTTGCAACTGTTATATCTTTATATCAAAATTGCTCAATTAAATTCAAATTAGATACCAACAAATGTTTTTGAAATCCTAACTAAATCTTAACAGAAAAATGTTTGTTACGCTCCAACTTGCATGCATTATGTTATTGATTTATACTAAAAACTGTCAAAATGTCTTCAATTTATATATATATATATATATATATATATATATATATATTTTATAATCAGGATTTTGTTAGGACTTAAATCCTACTCAAATCCAAACAAAATCCTTCTAAAACCCAAACCAAAACCTACTTAAATCCTAAATAAAAGCTATTAATATCCAAACTAAATCCTACTAAAATCCAACTAGATCATAATAAAATCCAAACTGAATCACATACAAATCCAAATTAAAACGTACTTAAATTCAAACGAAATCCTAATAAAATCCAAAATAAATTCTATTTAAATACAAACTATAACCTGCTGAAATCTGAACTAAATATTGCTCAAATCCAAACTAATATATAGTTGAATTCAAGAAAAATCCTACTCAATCTATGTTATAATCCAATTCAAACTAAAACCTACTTAAATCAAAACTAAAACCTACCTAAATCCAAATTTAATCCTGCTTAAATCTAGATTAAATTCTACTTAAATCCGAACTAAAACCTACTTAAATCTAAACAAAAACTTATTAAATCTTGCTTGAATTTAAAAAAAGATCATGCAGAAATCCAAACTAAAACCCACTTAAACCCAAACTAAAACCTACTTAAATCCAAATAAAGCTACTAATATCCAAACTAAATCCTACTTAAATCCAAACTAGATCTTAATAAAATCAAACTGAATCACATACAAATCCAAATTAAAATGTACTTAAATTCGAACGAAATCCTAATAAAAACCAAAATAAATTCCATTTAAATACAAACATAACCTCTGAAATCTGGAATAAATATGCACAATCCAAACTAATATTACTTGAGTTAAAAAAAATCCTACTCAAACTATATTATAAACCAATTCAAACTAAAACCTACTTAAATCCAAACTAAAACCTACCTAAATCCAAATTTAATCCTGCTTAAATCTAGACTAAATTCTACTTAAATCCAAACTAAAACCTACTTAATCTAAACTAAAACCTACTTAAATCGTGCTTGAATCTCAAAAAAATCATACTGAAATCCAAACCTACTCAAATCGAAACTTAAACCTACTTAAATCCAAATAACATTCTATTTGAATCCAAACTAAATTTCATTTAAATTCAAACTAAAACCTACTTAAATCCAAATTTAATCCAAACGAAATCTACTGGAATTCAAGTTAA
>NW_020538040.1:4636140-4669894 GCF_003426905.1 Ctenocephalides felis
AAAATTATTGAAGACATTTTTGCAAAATTTTTGCAATATCTTTTAACCTAGAATGAAGTCATAATGTCTTTGGTAACATTTTAGATAAATAATTTGTCTAAAACTCTGTCATACAACATAACTACCCAAAATGACTATTACGTAATAAAAAAAACTATCTTAAACTCGGATAACATAGTACCATCTTATTTTTATGAACATCATGAAATAAATACATTTTGAACGATCAATGTTGGTTCAAATAAAAAGTATGAGAGACGCGGTTTCTCTCATAATCAAAAAGCGGGAAAGATCACACCGAATAAGAAAAATAATTGTGAGCATTTTTTCAATATTTTGCAATAACTTCTAAACCAATAATAATAATCATACAATGTCTTTAGCAACATTTTAGATAACAAAATTATCAAAAACATCCCCATACATAACAACACGATAAACCTGATCTTTCTTTCACAAAACAACTTTGAACCTTCATCAACCGCAACAACCAGATCGCTCCACCGTTCGGTTTCCATACAATACTCTAGCAATAATTTTCGTACTATCTATTTTTCCTCTATGAAATTTTTCCCCAACACTATTTATTTCTATTTTACATTTGTAGTTTTCCCAGTTTTTCCAGCTCAGGAATCGTTTATCACTCGGGGCGATTCGTTTTCTTATTCGGTGTGATCTTTTCCCGTTTTTTGATTTATGAGAGAAACCGCCGTTGTTCATACTTTTTACTTTTATTTGAACCAACATTGATCGTTCGAAATGTATTTGTTTCGATATACAATAGGAGGAAAAATAGTTGTAAGAAAAGAGACTCAGATATTTAGATAAAATTTGTTCAACTGTTTATTTTGAAAATTTTTAATTGTTTCCAATTGATTGTCATTCGAACATACTTATAAAATATTGTACAAATTAAACCAGTTGCATACAATTTTTACTGATCGTTCTTAATAATAAATACACTCAAATTTTAATGCAAAGTCTAGTAGACTTTTGATATATTTAGAGTAATTGTAGACTACTATGTTGCAAGAATAATTTATAGACAATTTATATATATAAAATTCATCAGAACAAACTTTACAAATTCTCTTATTAGTTTAAAATTTATCGTAAAAATTTTGCAAAATTGTCCTCTATTATTTAGCGAGGTTTGGTAAAACGTTAACTAGTGTATGGAGTTTTAATAAGTTTTTTTTTTACAATGAAATAGTTGTTTTAGGTATTTATGTTGTATGAAAAAGTTTTTCATAATTTAGTTATATAAAATGTTCCTGAAGACACCATATAACAAAAGTCATTAGTTTTAAAGTTATTGCAAAAATATTGAAAAAAACAATTCATTTCATGATGTTCATAAAAATGCGACGGTACTATGTTAACCGAGTTCAAGATAGTTTTTTATTACGTAATAGTCATTTTAGGTAATTATATCATATAGAAAAGCTTTAGGTTATTTATTTCTTTAAAATGTTGTCAAAGACTTCACATAACTTTAGCTACTAGTTTGAAAGTTATTGCAAAAATACTGCAAAAATGTCCTCAATTATTTCGTGGTGTTCATAGAAAAGTATTTTCAAATTTTTTATTACAAAATAGTTATTTTAGGTAACTATAAAAATATTAATATAAATAGTATAAAAAAGTTTTTCATAATTTAGTTATCTAAAATATCCCCAAGACATAATATGGTTTTTGTTATTAGTTCAATAGTTATTAGTTCAAAAGTTATTGCAAAAATATTGCAAAAATGTCCTAAAGTAATATGGAGAGAGTTTAATAATATTTCAACGTCTTGTTCGATTGTTTGCAATTCAAAGTTGTTTTATGAAGAAAGTAATAGATTTATATTGTTGTTGTGTATGGGGATGTTTTACATGATATATTTATCTAAAATGTTACCAAAGACATCATATAGTTTTAGTTATTAGTTTAAAAGTTATTGCTAAAATACTGCAAAAACCTAAAATACTGCTACTCTCAAAAAGTGAACTTATCTTTTGCGCGGTACCTCCGAAACTTGAGGACCTACCTTTCGGTAGGTTTTTAAAATTTTTTAAAACGGTTGATCCATACTGTCGCAATCGATGAAACAAATTGTATCCACACATAAATACATACATACACATAAAAAAGTACAAGTTAGTACAAATTTCGCAATAACTTTTGAACCAATGATTGGAAATCACTCAAAAAAATGCCAAAAGCTTCGCAATCAAATTGTCTACAATTTATTCTAACGGCACAACAACGTCAGACAACTCCTTCAACTCCAAAATCTTCATCAAACTTCTATCTCAATTATATCTTGCATTCTCCAAACGTTTGCGCTCTGCATTTCTGATTTCAAATCGTCAATACGAATCGAATGTCGTTTGAATCATTCAAATCGGACGTTCCGTTCTCTGTAAAACTCGGCCTAACTTTTGCTCAGTACCTCCGAAGTTTGAGGACTTGCCTTTAACAAAAAATGAGCAGCACTTCTTCTTATCATTGGAAATCGAACGCTTTTTGATTTTTTTAAATCGGTTAACCCGTTCTCTCAGAATCGTCGATAAAACAAATTGTATCCGCACATATAAACATACACATACAAAATTTTGCACAAATTTTGCGATAACTTTTGAACGAGTGATTGGAAATCACTGAATTTTTTTCCAAAATATTCGTAAGCAAATTGTCCACGTCTTATTCTAATATAGCTACATTATTAGACAACTTCTTTAACTCCAACACCTAAATTAAACTTTCAACTTTTGCAATATTATGCAGTTTCCAAACGTTTGCGTTCTGCATCTCCTAAATCACTGGACCTGCATGTCCAAAAATGTAATCAAATTTCCACACCATAAATACGAATCGAATGTCGTTTGAACCATTCAAATCGGTCAATCTGTTCTCCCAGAATCAACGATTGACTAAACTGTATCCGCACATACACACAAATACAAAGAAAAATACGACTTTGCGATAACTTTTGAACCAATGATTGGAAATCACTGACTTTTTTGCCAAAATACTAGTAAACAAATTGTCTACGTTTTATTCTAACAGCATAATCACATTAGATAACTCGTTTAACTCCAAAACCTTAATTAAACTTCTGTCTTTACAATATTATGCAGTTTTCAAACGTTTGCGTTCTGCATTTCCGAAACCACTGGACCTGCCTTTCTGAAAATGTAATCAATTTTTCATACCGTCAATACGAATCGAAAGTCGTTTGAGTTATTCAAATCGGTTAACTAGTTCTCCCAGAATCAACGATTAAAATAAAATGTATCCGCACATACAAACATTCACATACAAAAATACGACTCTGCACAAATTTTGCGATAACTTTTGAACCAATGCGTGGAAATCGATTATTTTTTTGTAAAATACTCGTAAAGTAATTGTCTATGAATTATTCTAACATCATAACAACGTCAGACAACTCCTTTAACTCCAAAACCTTCATTAAACTTTCAACTTTTGTAATATCTTGCATTTTTTGCTCAGTATCTCCAAGATTTAAAAACCTACTTCTCACAGAAATACAACAGCACGTCTTCTCAATAATAGGAATCGAATGTTTTTTGAATTTTTTGAATCGGTTAACGCGTTCTCCCAGAATCATTGATAAAACAAATTGTATCCGCACACACATACATTTACATACAAGAATACAACTTTGCACTAATTTTGCACAAATTTTGCGATAACTTTTGAACCAATGCTTGGAAGTCAATGCGATTTTCTGTAAAATACTTGAAAACAATTTGTCTACGTCTTATTACAACATCACAACAAAAATAGACAACTCATTTTACTCCAAAACCTTAATTAAGCTACCAACTTTTGCAATATCTTGCATTATGCAAAGTTTTGTGATTTGCATTTTCAAAAATACTAGGCCTGCCTTGTGCAAAAACGCAGTCAATGCTTCACGCCGTCAATATGAATCGAATGTCGTTTGAATCAATCAAATCGGTTGATCCGTTCTCCCAGAATCATCGATTGAAATAAAATGTATCCGCACATACAAACATACACATTCAAAGTTTTGCACAAAATTTGCGATAACTTCCAAACCAATGCTTGGAAATCACTGCAGTTTTCAGCAAAATACTCACAAACAAATTCTCTACGTCCCGAAAACCTAAAACAACTCCTCCCACTCCTCCCACTCATTCCTTCCTTTATAATATCCTGCTCCAACGATCAATAGCTAGCTCCATCTGCTGTTTGATCTTCGTCGTCGAAGGTGTTGCATTCTGTATCGAATTAATATCTAATCCCTTTGAAAGGGGCCTATCATTATATCCAGAATACCCTGGAGCGATTTTCTGCGTCTCCTGCTCCTCCGCCGCCTCCTGCTCCATCCAAAGATAAATTAGTGACAGCGACTCGAGCGACTCACGGCGTCTGTGACGGCAAACTCGAAACAGATGCGAAACATATACGAGTCGAGACGAGCTAACTATTTTCGCATAAATGTGTATAAATAGCTTTAAACTTAGTTGCACGAAATAGCTATGTCATAGAGCTGTAAAGTGCTTGTTTGCTATTTAGATGGATGGATGAGGTGTTTTTGCGACTTGCCGATAGGATAAAACAGATGTAATTGAGTGTTTGTTTAAAATGCTCGTTAGTCAAGTCTTATTTAATTTATATGAAAATTGTTAGAGTTCTTTTTATGCTCGAATTTTTTACCAAATCTTTATCTGTTTTTATTCATCTCCAGAAGATACTTATAGGTCTTTCTCTGTATTCTCTCTGTATTACCTTGGTTTTTGATAGAACTCTACTGAAGAGCAAGCCGAAAAAGAGGAAAAAGCTTATATATAACTTGGAAAATTAATAAAGGACTCTACTGACTACTTCAATCATATGCATGTGGGGTATCAAATAAAAGGTCTCGACGAGCACTAAACAAATATCTTAGTACCTAGGAAACAAAAGGAGTTCCATATACATAATATATGTACTTTTGTCATTTAAAATATTTGGAAATGCTGTAAGACTTTGGTTTCTTAAGTAAAAGTAAAGATTTTTAAATTCTAAACAAATTCGCAGAATATTGCATCCATTTTGGACTAACGGTTCAAAAATTACAAAAGATATAACAAAAAGTCGACCAACAGGTTGCAAAACACGGGGTCCGATATAAATAAAAACACTTTACTTGCAATATAGGAATGTGGGGTATCAAATGATAGGTCTTGACGAGCTCTATCCAAATATCCAAATACCTCGCAAATAAAGCCACAGGGTTACGTTTACACCCGCAACTTTAACCAGCACACTTGTAAAAAGATACATAAACACTCTACTGACAAGCAAACTGAATATCGAGCCAGAATTTAAAAAATAGGGCTCTACTGACGGGCAAACTTAATATGGACTTCGAGATTAAAAAAGGAATCAACTGACGAGTAAATTGAAAAGAGATTTTAAAAATGTCCTCGACAGTAGAGTTCTTTCTAATTTTCTAAACAGATATTAAATTTTCTGGTCAGTAGAGTCCTTTTTGTATTTTCTCTTTAAGTATTTAAATCGTTTTTCAGTGGAGTTTTTTTTTTTAATTTTTTATTTCAATATATAATTTACTCGTCAGTAAAATCATTTGCAAATTTTCAATCTAAATATTAAAATTCTATCTAGATATTAAATTCGCATGTGGGTTGAGTTCTTTTTTATACTCAACAAATATTTCATTAGTTATACAGTTCTTTTCGTCAATTTGCTTGTCAGTAGAGTTTTTTTTACAAGAATCAAATATTTTATTAGTAAAATTTGTTATTGAGTATATTTGCCAAAATGCCACTTACACCTAGTTATTATTAACATCCCGTAGGGTAAGATAATGTAAACGTCCAAAAATAGTAAATATAATTTTTTGCATATCTATACAGGAAACAGAAACCATTTGCTATTTCGTAGTAGTAACTGTGATTGACGAATATACTCGTCATGAAAAAGCGGCAGAGTTTTGTGTATGTACGAGTATACACGTGAGGCGTGTTAAACAATGAGAATTAGCTATTTCGAAAAAAATACTCATGACGAGTATGTTTGTCATGCAAATTGACGAGAACATTTTTCATACGTATATAAAAGTGAAAACATGCCATTTTATAACAAATTGTCACACTCATATACGCATTCGTCATAACGAGTAAAAACGCCTTGCGTATTGACGAGTATATTCGTCATTGGTATTCAAAGTGATAATTAGTTATTTCGTAGTAGGCGCATGAAAAAAATTATAAGTTTAGATTCTTTTTCTATTTATTAAATTTTGCTCTTCAGTAGAGTCCCTTTTCTAATAATATAATATTTCCAGTTTGCTCGTCAGTAGTATCTTTTTCAAATTTTAAATCCAATTATTAATTTTGCTCGTTCGTAGAGTCCTTTTCTCATTTACTATTTAGACATTAAAATTTCTTGTTAGTAGAGTCCTTTTCTAAGCTAAACTTTCCACTCGGATGCCGCCGCAAAGTACATATAAATCACGCAATTCGAAAGGGTTAAAATTCTATCTAGATATTGAATTTGCACGTCAGTAGAGTCCTTATCTAATTTTCTCTCTGAATAAAAAAATTGCTCATCAGTAAAGTCCTTTCGTAAGCTAAACTTCAAATTAGCTCGTCAGTAGAGTCCTTTTTTCTAATTTTCTTTCTAGATATTGAATTTGCTCGTCATTAGAATCCTTTTACATTTTTAACAAATATTTTATTTCATAATTAATCTCAGTGTCCATTTGCTTGTTAGTAGAGTCCTTTTTTCTTTGATGTCGATTTTTAGTTTGTTCGTCAGTATAGTCACTTTTTTCTGAAATATTTTAATATATATATATATAGAAAGTTATACTAGTTCCTAAACAAAGATTTCCGCGCGCACACCATGCAGAATGTCTTTGAAAATTTCAATTTTGTATCGAAACAAGTATAGTACTCGAGTTTGTTCCGCACTATACTACATTCCACAATGAGATTTCATCGCGCTTACTACGGTGAGATGTCTGAAGAAATACAATATTTGTATGGAATTTAGTATACTGCACACTTTTTAGAGGAAAGTACAAGAAAGAAAAATGTAAATAGATCTCAATTGTTATTAAATAAATTTAGTATGTAAACTTATCCGTATACGTATATATTTAGTATTGTAAATGCTATTTCATGCATTTTCATTACAACTGTTGACGAGTATATTCGCCATGCAAATTGACGAGTATATTCGTGGTGCATATAAAACAGTGTGACGAATATTTACGATTTTGTACTATTTATACACTTATATACGCATTTGTCATGACGAGTATAATCGTCTTGCGCGTTAACGAGTATATTCGTCAAAGGTATTCAGAGTGACAATTTGTTATTTTGTAGTGAGCGCATATAAGAAAATAATTTTGCTCATCAGTAGTGCCCCTTTACTAAAAAATATAACTTTTACAGTTTGCTCGTCAGTAGAGTCCCTTTTACACAACGCAAACGCAACTACAATAGTTTTCAAGTAGACATTTCCGCAAGCACACCTTGCAGAATGTCTTTGAAAATTTCAATTTTGTATTGAAACAAGTATAGTACTCGAGTTTGTTCCGCACTATACTACATTCCAAAATGAAATTTCATCGCACTTACTACACGAGATGTCTGAAGAAATACAATATTTGTATGGAATTTAGTATAGTGCACACTTTTTAAAGAAAAGTACCAAGAAGAAAAATATGAATAAATCTTAATTGTTATGGATTAAGTCGATTACGGGGATATTAATGCAACTTGCCTTAAAGCAACATACCACTTACACCTAGTTATCATCATCGTTACCATTTCCTACTCTATATCCAATAAATCAACCAATCGACAAGTGCGCCTCTACAGTCCCCTGTCGGCACTACATCATCTACTACTACAACCAGTGTGTAGTGTTGTGCGATTTCCAAAAACCGCAAATCGTACATACACTATACGAATAGAATCGGTATATTTCGGTCTGTTGGTTTTGTATTTGTTGGAGCAGGAATAGAGTAAGGAGTAAGGAGTACTACTATGGTGGAGCAGCAGAAATACATCCTGCGACCGCGTTGATAAACTGATATGACTGCAGAATTCCGATATTACTTGCGGCGGTGTAGGGCGCAGCCGGTTGGAGGCGAAGGCGAAGGCGAAGGCGCAACTGTGTAATGAAATTTGCTCGTACGATAAGACGGCGTACGATTTATACAAACATACCGACACATACTAAATATATATATTTATATATATATATATATATATATATATATATATATATATAAGAACTTTCAAACTGGCAAATATGTCTAAAAATAAATTTTCTACAAATATTTCAAACACGCCAAATCCCTAAAATGGTACTCAAACATAAAAATTCAGTAAAACTTTGAATTATCATTAGGTCTAAGAAGAATGTATAATGTTTTTGACGACTTCAGAGTCTATAACCATAATTTGTGTAAAGTACTCATCGAGACCTTTCATTTGATACCCCACATCAATTTTATTCATACAAATTTTTTTGACCCAATTCGACCCACTGTACTCTTTATAGTACAAATCGAAAACTGTAAGTGCATTTATTTACTATATCTCATGTAACTTTCAAACCGTTTGCTCAATTTAAATGAAATATTTGGCAAATTTGTCTAAAAATGAACTTTCTACAAAGTTTTCAAAAACGCAAAATCCCTACAATAGCTGTGTAGACTTCAAAATCGTTCGCAAACATAAAAATTCAGTAAAACTTCGAATTATCATTAGGTCCAAGACAAATGTATAATGTTTTTGACGTTTTAAGAGTCCATAACCATGATTTTCGTAAAGTACTCACCGAGACCTTTCATTTGATACCCCACATCGATTTTTACCATACGAAAGTATTTTGACCCAGTTCGGCCCACTGTACTCTTTATAGCAAGCAACATCAGCTTGACAACCGTAAGTGCATTTGTTTACTATATCTCATGTATCTCTTGAACAGTTCGTTCGATATAAATAAAATATTCGGCGAATTTGTCTGAAAATGAATTTTTTACAAAGTTTTCTAATACGCCAAATTGCTAAGTATATTGTAAAATCTTTCTCAAACGTAAAGTAAAACTTTAAATTAGCATTAGATGTTAGAAAGATGTATAATTTTAAACTCATTTGTTTTTAGGGCCCATAACTACGATGTTTGTAAAGTACTCATCGAGACCTTTCATTTGATACCCCACATCGATTTTTTCCATACAAAAATATTTTGGCCCAATTCGGCCCACTGTACCACTCATAATACAGCAACATTGCTTCAAGAATTGCAAGTACATTTATTTACTATATTGCTTGTATCTTTTAAACCGTTCGCTTAATTGGAATGAAATATTCGGCGAATTTGTCCAAAAATGAATTTTCTATAATTTTATCTAACACGCCAAAGCCGTACAGCAACTCGGTATATTTTAAAATCGATGTCAAACATAAGAACTCAGTAAAACTTTGAATTATCATTAGGTCTAGGAAAAATGTATAATGTTTTTAATTTTTTCAGAGTCTATAACTATAATTTTTATAAAGTTTTCATCGAGACCTTTTTTTTGATACCCCACATCAATTTTTACCATATAATTTTTTTTGACCCAATTCGGCCCACTGTACTGTTTATAACACAGCAATACTGCATCGCGAACTATATTGCTTGTAACTTTCAAACCGTTCGCTCGATCTGATTGATGTTTAAAGCAAATTTGTAGAAAATTAAATGATGTAAAATTTTGTCTAATATCATGAAGTTCTACAGCAACTCGGTATACCCTAAAAACGCAATTGAAAACAATAATTGCTTATTAACATTAATGTTCAGGAAGAATAAAGGTCTAGGTTTGCAGTCCGGCTCTCGTGGGATCAGAGACATGGACCCTGAAAATTACTTCAAGTGTTTCAAAAAGTACCAAAAAAATTACAAGCTAAAACTCAACTTGAACATGAATCAAGTAAAATAAATATTTAATGGGTATAAAAAACAAGTCTACTGACAAGCAATTTGGGCCTATGTCTTTTCCATTTCATCTTAAATGTGTTAAGATAAAAAAGGTACTCTGGTAAAACTAAAGAAGAACAGTATTTTTTTGACAAAAAGGACTCTACTGACGAGCAAACCGAATTTTAGATCGAGAAAAAAAGGAACCTTACTGACGAGCAAATTTAGGATTATCATTTCTCGAAAACAAAACTTGAAAGTTGCGAATATTAAGGCTTTTGTTAAAGGGCAACCCAATGGTTGACCTACGAGCATGTCGGTTATATTTATTACCAGAAATTCTGTAATACTGTTAATTTGCAAATATAAAAAAATAATTTTCTGAACGATTGCTGAATCGAAAATCTGAACTTGAGAAGACAAAAAAGGAATCTACTAACAAGCAAGCATGAAAAAACAATTTTTCAGTCCTTCAAACTAAATCTAGACGCGAGAAGATGACAGGCAAATGTGAAAAACTATTTTCCAATCTGTTAAGTATAAATTTATTCCGTACGTTTCGACCCTGAACACAAATCTGTGCCATCACTCAGTACATCAAACGTAAAATTAATGCCTGAACTAACGTAATAAATTACAAATGTATATATTTACTTGCGGGCGTGTAATTTCTTCCTACAAAAACTTTGCCATAATTCCTCCTGCCTTATTTATGGCACAAATTACAGCTTTTGCAGTTATTAAGTTAAAATTCTGAGAGCATCTCGTCGAACATACAAACACAAACACAAACACACACACACGTACATACAGCCTCATTCCTTCGCCTGCTCCACCGACTTCTTCCACTCATAGGAATTTAATTAGTCGGATAAGATTCCATCTGCATGACTAATTGCGTTTGCTTGCATTTTCAAACGACGGCGGCCTGGAAAGTCTCGGGAAATTAGAAAAAAAAAAAAGAAAAACTCCCGCGACTCTAACTTCAACTTCTTACAATCGTGAAGGAAATTAGATTTCAGGAAAAAACTCGCTGGACGAACGGATAGACGGACTGAAAATGATTATTTAATAGAAGTTTGGCTTTGTGGCAGACGAATCGTAAGGAGATACCTTCATAATTTTTTAACTTTCCGTAGGGCAAGTTGTAGTAATCGAAAAAAAATCGGAAATGAAAATTTTTGCATTTCTCGACGTTTCAAAGGTTTCTGAATATTTTGGCATACCTTAGAAAAAATGGATCATGTGTGTGTGTGTGTGTGTGTGCGTGTATGTATGTATGTGCGGATCCAAATTTTCGTAGACGATTTCGGGAACACGGATCAACCGATTTGAATAATTCAAAAAACATTCGATTCATATTGATATAGAGACGTGCTGTTTTTGGTGAAAGCAGATCTGGCCGTTCCGAAGATACGGGGTAACAAGTGCCGAAAACGGCAACTCAGTTTTTAAGAGATCGAAGCGTCCGATTTGAATGATCTAAAAAAACATTCAATTAGTAATGATTGGGAGAAGTGGTTATTAGTTTTTGGCGAAGGCAGGTCCAGCGGTTTCGGAAATACAGAACTAAATGTGCAAAAAATGGCAGTTTTTGAGAGAACTAAGCGTCCGATTTAAATGATTCAAAGAACTTTCTGCTTGTCTTAACAAAATAATTGATTTTGGAAAAAAAAAATTGTTCCACCTTTTTTAATTTTTTTTTTCTTTTAATTTTTTGTATATCGAAAATAATTCAGATTTTATTTTTAATTCTGACTATAGTTCTAATATACTTTAAACAAATAATTTCAACTTTGAAATTCAGTTTATATAATTCTTATAAATAAATATTAGACAATGTTACAATAATTTAATTGCATAATTGAAGCAAGGCTGAGATCTTTGAAGATCAATGAAATCTTACAATATAATACAAATAAAACTTAAGAGAATAAAACAATTACTTAAAAATTATGTATTAGTTTTTGAAAATCCAAAAAGCTTTATATTAAATTAACAAAGATCTTTTAATATAGTAGAAGATCTCTCAAAAATTTGAATGATAAACAAAAATCAATTATTAGAAGTTCATAAAAGATCCAGCAAGATGCTGCAGATCTATACAAAATTATGAAATTAATTTAAAATTTAAAAACAAGAAAATGGAAAAAATCTTTGGCAAAACATATATGATTCTTTGAAGATCCGTAAAAAATTTCAAGATCGATAAAAGACCTCGCAAGATTTAAAACATGAAATTTCATAAGAAAAATCTTTAAAAATAGAAACAAATTTTTGGGAATTTCAGGAAGTTCTTGATAAATCCGTAAAAAAACTTCAAATTTCATAAAAGATCTAGCAAGATCTGGCAAATCTATACAAAATTATGAAATTAATTTAAAATATAAAAACAAGAAAATAAAATAAATCTTTGATAATGTAAAAAAAATATAAAATTCTTAGAAGATCCGTAAAAAAAATTAAAATTTTTAAAGGTTCTCGCAAAATCAATAAAAGATCTCGCGAGATCTTAAATATGAAAATCTTATAAAAAGAATTTAAAAATAAAAAAATTATGCAAAGTTCAGTAAGTTCTTGGTAAATTCGTCAAGAAAATTGTATAGTAGATGAAAGATCTAGCAGGATCTTAAAGATCATAACAAAAAAATGAAATTAGTTATATTAAAACCGTAAAATCCGTAAAAATTTCAAGATCGATAAATGATCTCGCAAAATCGACAAAAATCTCGCAAAATTGATAAAAGATCCCGCAAGATTTTAATCATTAAATTTCATTATAAAATAGAAAGAAATTTTTGGGAATATTAGAGCGTTCTTAAAAAAAATAAAGGGCTATGAAAGATCTTTGAAGATCTTGAACAAATACTTGAAAAAATGCAGCAAAGTTTGCTGAGCAAACCAAAACCGTTCCATGTCAAAATCAATTAAAGATCTAGCAAGATCTTACAAACAGTGAAAATAGTTTAAACTTTGTAAAAAAAAACATCTCTCGCAATAAAAATAAATTTTTGGAAAAAAATAAAATAAAATCTAAATCAATAAAGGATCTATCAAGATCTTGATAGACAAATGAAGATCAATAAATTTTTATATACTTCTAAGCTTTATTGTATTAAATAAAATTAATTGTGGGCATCGAAGATGGGTCAAATCAAGACCCAAAACGTTTCCAAGCTTAATTAATTATATATATACGAGGTCTGTTCAAAAAGTACCCGGAATTTTCGTTTTTTCAAAAAAATATTTATTTATTCGTCTACATTAATGTGGTCCCCTTCAAAGTAGTCCCCCCCAGATATAATACACTTATGCCAGCGTTTTTTCCAATTTTCGAAGCACCCTTGATATTCACTTTTTGATATGTCCTTGAGCACTCTCAGCGATTCGGCCTTTATTTCTTCAATCGAGGAAAACCGCCGTCCTTTCATGGGTCTCTTCAACTTTGGGAATAGGAAAAAGTCACACGGAGCCATATCTGGTGAATTTTTGCACTTTGCAACACTTTATTTCATTTTTTACGCAAAATTTAATACAAATTCTTTGACTTTTCAATTATTCCATTGTAAAAATCGCCGAGCTCAGAAAAACACGTCGAACCTTAGCGACTACCACAGACAAAGTAAACAGTGAATATAGCTGAAAATTTCATCATACTTTAGGGGCATGTATACCAACACAATAAAAAAAAAAATTTTGACAATCAAACACTCCAGACCCGCGAAATTTAATTATTAGTAATTCCGGGTACTTTTTGAACACACCTCGTACATATATATATATATATATATATATATATATATATATATATATATATATATACACACAACTATTTACCTAAAGGGTCCACTCTCGTGATCTCCTGCCCCAAAGTGCATCCAAATCCAAAAAGTATCCAAATCACTGCCACCCACTTCATAATCACAACCACTTTTTTTCTTTTGTCAAAAATTAAATTAACAAGGCACGCCATAATAATTAAATAATTTTATTATTTAATTATAATTACAATAATAAATATCACATAATTACACAACACTTGAGAAATGATCTTGTTCGAGAGATCAGCCTGCACATTTCTTTGAAACTGATAAACACCTGCACATAAGATAAAATAAATTATAATATATAATAATAATAATGAATATGGTTTGTAAAAACGTGTTTGGCGTAATAAGTGGTATTAAAAATAGATTTTTTATAAATTTTGTGAGTTAGAATAAAAGTTTGAACAAAACCACACATAAGTGCAAAAACCGCATCAAAATATCTCAAAAAATGCAAAAGTTATGCCGTTTTTAGATTCTCGAGTGATATCACTGTCGCCTGACGTCAAAAACAATAGCGCTTCCGTCGTGCTAAACTAAAAACGACCATAACTCGCGTACTTATTGACGGATTTTAAAAATTCTTTCACTGTTGCGCAAGTTATTTTTTACACTTCAATCCTACAGCATTAAATGTAGTATCATGTACTTATAGTCATAGCACGTTTGGAATGTTTATGGTACGTATTAACTTTCTAAGGACAACATAATTATATCAGGTATTTCATATTTATATCGTTTGAGTTTTTCATTATTATTTAAAAAGCTTTCTTATTATTAAAAATTTTTATTATTTTTTATGTTTTAATGTTAAGATATATATCATGAATTTTATATCTTCTTATTTCTTACGAAACTTTGAACAAAATAATACAAAAGTGTGAAAACCGCATCAAAATATCTCAACAAATTCAAAAGTTATTCCGTTTTTAAATTCTCGAGTAAAATCACTGTCGCCTGACGTCAAAAACCATGGCGCTGCTGTCGCACTAAAATATAAACGTGCATAACTCGCGTATTTATTGACGGATTTTGAAAATTTTTACACTGTTGCATTAGTTATTTTTTAAACTTCAATCCTACAGCAATAAATGTAATATCATGTATTTGTTTGCATTCGTACATGGGTATGAAGCCTTATAAATATATTGAATTGGAATTGTGTGGTTGTTGTATCACTTCTGAGATTATGGGAGGTTGTTTGGTAGCTGGAGCTGAGCGGTTGATGAGATAAAACACTGGTACTTTGTTGATCTTGATATTTTATTGTTTACTATTTTTACAATTAAATAATTTGTTCGATAACCTTTTGGTTATCGATGATCAGAGACTACATTTTTCAACAATCTAAACAGTAAGCCTGACTTGACTCCTGTCTTCTGGTTTGAGTCCTCACTTCTGACTGCCTCACTAAATCTTAACTACTTCTTATATACTAAATAATTGTAAACAAAACGTGATTCCAAAATCTAACAGCAAGGCCGGAAGAACTTCGGATAACCTTCAAATAGCACGTAGTGCTTTAAGAAAAACAATAAATAATAAATTATATTTGTGATTACAGAATAATATATAAATATATTATAAATAAAAGTTTTACAATCGTATCAAATTAATATTCAAATTGTCACTTTTTCCTAAGTATTTTATGTTATACAATGAAATATAAAGCATGAGTTATATGTCTTCTTATTTATTATGAAATTTTGAACAAAATAACAGCATCAAAATATCTCAACAAATGCAAAGGTTATGCCGTTTTTAAGTTCTGGAGTGATATCACTGTCGCCTGACTTTAAAAACAATGGCGCTGCCGTCGTAAGAAACTAAAAACGTCCATAACTCGCGTATTTATAGACGGATTTTAAAAATTCTTTCACTGTTGCGTTAGTTGTGATTTACACTTCAATCCTACAGCAATTAATATAGTATCATGTACCTATTTACACTGGTACATGGGTATAAATCCTTATAAATATATATAAATATATAGTAAATAGAACTTTTACAAACCTAGCAAATTCATATTCAAATACTCACATTTTCCTAAGTATTTTGTATTATTCGATAAAACATATAGCATGAATGTTATATCTTTCAATTTATTATAAAACTATGAACAAAATATCGCAAAAATGTGAAAACCGCATCAAAATATCCCAACAAATGCAAAAGTTATGCAGTTTTTAAATTCTCGAGTGATATAACTGTCGTCTGATGCAAAACAATGGCGTTGGAGTCGTACTAAACTACAAACGTTCATAACTCGCGTATTTATTGACGGATTTTGAAAATTCTTTCACTGTTGCGTTAGTTATTTTTTACACTTCAATCCTACAGCAATTAATGTAGAATCATATACATATTTACACTCGTACATGGGTATAAAGCTTTATCTTAATTGTCTTAGCACGTTTAGAATGTTTATGGCACGTATTAGCTTTACGTATTAACAAGTGAAACGCTTTTAATTGTGACTAAATCCTTTATCGAACGTGCACTCGGCACCCCATTGGTCGCCCCGTTTTCTCTCATTAAACGTACGTACTCTTCGAGAGAGTGAAGTAATCCTCGCAGCAGCCAAACAACTACTAATAATACTTGTATGTATGTATGTATCCGTACCAGTATCCTTATTAAATTAGCTGCAGCTTCGGCTAAACACAACTTTAATATAATTGCATAAGCGGCGGCGTTGGTACACTGTTGGCCCCTTGTTCGATATATATATATATATATATATATATATATATATATATACGAGGTCTGTTCAAAAAGTACCCGGAATTTTCGTTTTTTCAAAAAAATATTTATTTATTCGTCTACATTAATGTGGTCCCCTTCAAAGTAGTTCCCCCCAGATATAATACACTTATGCCAGCGTTTTTTCCAATTTTCGAAGCACCCTTGATATTCACTTTTTGATGTGTCCTTGAGCACTCTCGGCGATTTTCTTCAATCGAGGAAAACCGCCGTCCTTTCATGGGTCTCTTCAACTTTGGGAATAGGAAAAAGTCACACGGAGCCATATCTGGTGAATTTTTGCATTTTGCAACACTTTATTTCATTTTTTACGCAAAATTTAATACAAATTCTTTGACTTTTCAATTCTTCCATTGTAAAAATCGCCGAGCTCAGAAAAACACGTCGAACCTTAGCGACTACCACAGACAAAGTAAACAGTGAATATAGCTGAAAATTTCATCATACTTTAGGGGCATGTATACCAACACAATAAAAAAAAAATTTTGACAATCAGACACTCCAGACCCGCGAAATTTAATTATTAGTAATTCCGGGTACTTTTTGAACACACCTCGTATATATATATATCGTTCATATTACATCGTCCAAAGAGAGAGAGTTTGTTGGAGAGGTTAATCCGTTTAAAAACAAGAATTCGCCGAGTCGAAATAAACTTTTGGAGCAGATTAAATTGCACGATGGGTACCAACTGTATTATTATACTACTCCTCCGTACATGTTTGATTCGATTACAATACACCACCACCGACTGGCGGTGATGGCGGTGGATGGTTAGAATTTGGGAGCAGCAGCAGCAGGAGGAGCAAGTGTGCAGCAGGTGGAGAAAAAGTCGAAGGAAAAATTTGGGAGCAAGTCTTGTGAACGAGGTGGAGCAAGGCACTTGCAGGTGCATTAAGAGGTAATCGGTAGCAAGTTTGTGATGATGTCTATATTGTAATAAGTTGAAACTTGCCGATAGGCAATTTGGTTATGGTGGAGATTGAAAACGACTTTGATAGACATTTTGCACATCAGTAGAGTTTTTTCAGTTTTCTGTATTGCTTTTTAATTTGCTCGTCAGTAGAGTCTTATAAATCATTTTACATTTGCTCGTCAGTAGAGTCCTTTTCCTACTCATAGCAAATCAGTAAAGTACTGTTTTAAGTATTTTTAGTGTTATTACATATTTACTCGTCAGTAGAGTCCTTTTTATCTTCTAGACTACTATTCAATTTGGTCGTCAGTAGATTCCTATTTTGCTTTTCTTGTCGAAATTTAGTTTATTAGGCTGCAGATTTGTTTTTGTCTCCTAACTATTTTCTATACCCTCGTCAGTAGAGTTCTTTTCTGCGAATTCAGTTTGCTCGCCAGTAGAGTCCTCCTATTTTTTATACCAAATTTGCTGGTAAGTGAACTACTATTTTTAGTATCTAATTTGTCATATTTCATTTACTTGTCAGTAGAGACTAAATGGATCTCATGTCCGTTTTAGGTTTGCTTGTCAGTAGAGTCCTCTTAGTTTTGTCTAATGTCAAATTTTTGTTTGCTTTTCAATAGAGTTCTTATTTGTTTAATGCCAAATTTTAGTTTGCTCGTCAGTAGAGTCCTCAGTCCTTTTTTAGTTTGCTTGTCAGTAGAGGACTCTTTTTATGTGTGAATTGAGTTTGCTTGTCAGTAGAATCCTCTTCCTTCTAATGTCAAATTTACTTATTTTCTTTGCTACATCAAATCAAATGTCAGATCAATGTTTATTCGTCGGTTGACTTCGTTTTTTATTATTGATCGTCAGTAGAGTCCTCTCTTAGTTCACGTGTCAATATTCAGTTGGATTGACAGCAAAAAGTTCTATTCAGTATCTAGGTTGTTCTTTTCCCTTATCGTATTTACGTTTGCTTGTCAGTAGAGTCCCTTTTTATTCCTCACTTTATTTCTATTTCGAAAATTAGTTTGCTCGTCAGTAGAATCCTATGTTAACTTTATAGTTAGTTAATTTCTATTTGCTCGTCAGTAGAGTTCTTTTTAATTCGATTCGAAAAAATGACAGATAAACGCAACTTTTTCAAAAATAATTCAAAATTTTAAGCAAAACGATAAAACTCAAAACTATGCTTTTTTAATTTGCTCATCAGTAGAGTTTCTTTTCATAGCGTCAAAATTTTTTAGAGAAACCATAAAATTTAAAAATAAAATTCTTTTTTTACTTGTCAGTAGAGTTCTTTTTAACCTAGCTCTGGAACCTTGACAATTTTTAAAAAAAAACATAAAATTTCGGAAAAACGTCAAAATTTTTAGTAAATCGATCAAATTCTTATAAAACTTTGCTTTTTTATTAGTTTGCTCGTCAGTAGAGTCTGTCATTAATTTGTTTCTTGTTAACTTCCCGTAGGGTGTTATTGTAATGGGCCGAAAATCGGAATTGAAAATTTTTACATTTCTCGACGTTTTGAAGGTTTCTGAACGTTTTGGCATACCTCAGAAAAAATGGATGTGTGTGTGTGTGTGTATGTATGTATGGATACAAATTTCCAGTCACGTTTTCGGGCGCACGGATCAACCGATTTGAATGGTTCAAAAAACATTCGATTCCTATCGATAGGGAAAAGAGCTGATTAGTTTTTGGCACAGGCAGGTCCAGCCGTTTCGAGGATACGCAGCAAAGAGTGCAGAAAATAGAAATTGACTTTTTGAGAGAACGGAGTATCCGATTTGAATGATCTAAAAAACATTCAATTAGTAATAATTGGGAGAAGTGTTTATTAGTTTTTGGCAAAGGCAGGCCCAGCCATTTCGAAGATACGGAGCTAAATATGTAAAAAATGGCAGTTTTTGAGAGAACTAAGCGTCCGATTTGAATGATTCAAAGAACTTTCTGCTAGTCTTAACAAAATAATTGATTTTGGTAAAAAAAAATTTGTTACATTTTTTTTTTTTTTTAATTTTTTGTATATCGAAAATCATTCAGATTTTATTTTTAATTCTGACTATAGTTCTAATATACTTTAAACAAATAATTTCAACTCTGCAATTCAGTTTATATGATTCTTATAAATATTAGACAATGTTACAATATTTATAATAATCTATTTGAAAACATTTAGTATTTCTCGAACATTTCATTACGGTACGGGAAGTTCCAGCAATTTGCCTCAAGGCACGATGCCATAAACCCCACTAGTTAAATTTTATTCTAAGTCAATGTTGACTCTTTATTATCTTGATAAAATAAATAATGTCTATAATTTTCTGTTTTGAAGTGTTAAATGATGACACTCATGTGGTGTCGAAACTTATTATAAACTCAAAATTTAATATTTAGTATATGAATTAAAAAATATTCAACAACATATTAACACGAGGTCATGACTCTTGTTTTCTCCATAAAGCCCTACGCTGACTCGTACCGCTACAGTACTCCCCCCATACAATGACAAAGTCATTATTAAATAGCAAATTTCTTTTTGTTAAATAAGTTAGAAAGAAATTTGAATTTATTTCGAAAAATATTTAAAAAAAAATGGACCGCATAATAGACAAATGTTATGGCAAAGCCATGTTATGAAGAACTTTTCATACTGAATATTGACATAAGCCGTGCGGTTGCTGTGCAGTTAGGCGTATTTCTCAGGTTGTCAGAAGAAAACCGAACCTAGAAACCGTACAAATGTCAAAAAACTATATTAGATAACAGGGTCTTTCTGACACAGCTTCATAACATACGAGTGACGTTGCAGTTTATGTGTAAAACTGCCTGAATGAACAGCAACCACATGGACATTTTGATAGTATTCAGTATAATTCGGTAGCATAATGTATGGAATATGGAGCATGACATGGTCTGCTGCATGCCAGAATCGGCCCATATATTTTTTATTTGATAATCTTAAAAAAGGGTCTCTACTAAAAGCAAACTAACTCAAGTTAGAAGAAAAACTATTAATGAGAAACTAATTAAAAAAAAGTCTACTGATGTGAAAATTAGGGCAGAAATAAATGATAAAAGAGAATCTACTGATATTTCAGGCGCAAACTAAAAATGAGAAAAATCTTTTTACACACACGCACACACACACATACTCTTTCTAAATTCGGTCTCATACGATTCAGAATGGCTTGAAACGTCCAGAAGAAAACATAAAAGCAGCGAATCGTATTTTTTGATGAAATCATAAACTTCTTCGGGAAGTTAATAAGAAAGGACAAAGATGACACTAGTATTTGAAATCGATGTTTGTAGTAAGTCATGGAACAACTGTAAACGATATTCTGAAGATTTTTTCGTGCATATTTTGTGAATATATTTTGTAAAATCTGGGATACATATATATATATATATATATATATATATATATTAGATTTAAATTTATCCCTTCCGCCTCTTTGTATTATAAACCAATAGCAAAAAAGCGGAAGGGAGATATTTGACAACCTAATATATATATATATATATATATATATATATATATATATATACATATATATATATATATATATATATATATATATATATCACCTGTACCCTTTACCTCATTAATCCCTTCCAAATCCCCAAGATGAATGTCCCCAAACAGTACAAGTACGGGTGGTGTTAAAATCGATACACGTATCGATACATCATTGTGTATATCTCGTCGTCGTCGTCGATACAATGTTGTAATTTATCGATAGCAGGAGCAGTCAGGGGTTACGTACCCTCATTTAAGTTACGTACCCTTATACCTTTACCTATTCCCCATATATATATATATATATATATATATATATATATATATATATATATATATATATCGAAGCGACATCGTGGCAGTTGAATTCGAAAGCGTTAATTGGTTGAAGATGATAGATTAAAATGGGGTAATAGATACATAGATACGGGTTTACTGGTTAGAAATTACTGAATCCGAAGCCTTAACCACTGGACCATCCTAATGCATTGTATGTACACTGGTCAGACTATATTAACTTTTATGCTTATTTTGTCCCTATTTTTCTTCTAATATATATTTTTTCCCTTTGTCAGAGCTATTGTGCTATTGCAAAAGCAAAATTATATTTTCAACTGATGTTTTCGAAGAAACTGCTTGACCCATCTTCACCAACAACTGAATGACATAAGTTACAACGCATTATAAAAAAAAAATTGCACTTAATTCTTGATTAAAAAGAAGCAGCTCGACACATCTTTATATACACACGCTTGTTTTATACAATTTTTGTGTCTAAAGATTCAGAATGACTGATAATGAGTGTAAGTGGCGTCCTTTAAGTTATTGATCACTAATTTATATCTTTTTTCTAAATTTGTTCGCCGGTGGAGATCAGTACAGATTTTTTAATTTTATTTTAGTTTACTAGTTAGTAGATTCCCTACATATTTTCTATCTGTTGACTCTTTAATAAAGTTCTTTTTACCTCAAATCCATAAAATTACAAAAGTCTCAAAGATAAATATTTTATCATTTTCTGTTTGCTCGTCAGTAGAGCCTTTTTTGACTAGCTTCAATTTGCTCGTCAGTAGAGTTCTTTTTTATTTCGTTTCAGTTTGATGGTCAGTGGAGTTTTTTTCACCTTATTTCTAAAACATGACAATTTTCAAAAGAAAACATCAAATATTTTATGATAAATATAATAAAACATAAATTTTTATCAATTTATAATGAAGATCTAAAGAAAAACTACTAAATTTCCAGAAAGAGTACATAATTTTCAGAATAACGATAAAACATTTTAGAAAGACGTAAAAGTTTCAGATAGGCTGCTTGAATATTAAAGGTATAAAAAGTTTTTTATTTTAGTTTGCTCGTTGTTTATTATTTCTTTTTTACGTTGTTTCGAAAAAATGATAGAATTTTCAGAAAAAAAATCGAATGACGATTTAAAATTTGGAAAAACGATGAAAAAAATCAGAAAGACGGGAAAAATATCAGAAATACAATAAAATATTATATACAAAGTAATATATACAATAAATATTTGAAATACGATTAAAAAATCAGAAAAACGAAAAAATTAGAAATTCGATAATAATTTCAGAAAGATGACAATGAATTAAAAAAAATGAAAATAATGCATAAAAACCAAAAATGCATACGACAAAAAACTCAGGAAGACAAAACAAATATCAGAAAGATAAAACAAATATCAGGAACACGACGAAAATTGTTGAAAGACGACTAAAATTTTAGAAAGACGGCAATAATTTCAGAACAAGGACAATAATTTCATAAATATTACAAACATTTCAGGAAGGCGACAAAATTTATTGAAAAACGACAAAATTTATTGAAAGGCGACAAAATTTATTGAAAGACGACAAAATTTATTGAAAGACGACAAAATTTTCAGAGAAACGACAAAATTTTCAGAAAGACGTCAATAATTTCAGAAAGACGACCTAATTTTTATACAGACTACAAAATTGTCAAAAAGATAAGAATTTTCAAAAACACAACAAGAATTTTCTTAATTTTTTTTAAATTTCAGAAAGACGTCAATAATTACAGAAAAACGAAAACAATTTAAGAAAGACAACAAAAGAATCATAAAAACGACGAAAATTTCGGGAAAACCACAAAAACTTCAGATAAATTAAAAAAAATCTGATTCAGTACAGAAATTTTCAGATATATTACAAAAACTGAAAGACGACAGTACTACAATAATACTACAAGAAGTACAACAATAAATTCAGAAAGACGATAAAAAATTTCAGAAAGCAAAAATATCAGAAAAACTAAAGCTTCAGAAAATGTACAAAAATTTCAAATATAAGAAATTATCCTTATTTCATTTTGCACGTCAGTAGACTGTCTTTTTTTAAGACGATAAAAAAAATCCGAAAGTCGACAGAAATTTCAAAAAGACGACAAAATTTTGAGTGTCAACTAAAGTTACATGAAGTCGACAAAATTCAAGTAAAACGAAAAAAAAACACGAAGTTTCTAAATACTCAGTAAACTCATAAAATTTTCTCATTTTTCAGTCAACTCGTCAGTAGAGTCCTTTTTTAACTTCCCGTAGGGTAAGTTATTGTGTTGTAAACATATGTAAGTTACAGAATTTATAATAATCTAATTAATTTGAAAACATTTAAAATTTCTTGAATATTTCGTTACGGTACGGGAAGTTCTAGTAATTTGCGCTGTGGTACGACTCCATATACCACTAGTTATGGTAATAATACGATAAAACAGCAATCTCATCTATCTCATCATACAAAAAATCCTCAACCTCATCCTCTCACCCCGCCCTGTCACCACCCACAAACACAAACTTTATCCGCATACTGAAAACTCGAATTAAAATCTCAAAGTCCGTTTCCCCACCACCAGGCGGCTCCACTGGCAGTAAAGTAATCACACTGATTAGCAATTCATAGCATCTCATTTTGTCGCCCTCTAACGTTTGCGGTACCTACTATACCTTTGCGAATAAATATTCATGGAAACTATATATTCGCCTGTATGAAAAGTTAGTAGAGTCCCTTTCATGGTAGTTTTAATGTTGATGATTTTATTTCAAAGTTGGCAATTGCGTCGTCGAGTTGTCGACAAATCAGAAAAACGGTGGAGGGTTTTGTTTATTTTATTTTATTTTATTTTAATAGAGGCGACGTAGGGTGAATGATATATGCTTAATTTAAACATAGCTCTTACAAAATAAATTCTTTTATTAGTGTTTTTGGAGAACGCATGAACCGATTTTGATTGTCCAAAATCGAGTTGTATTTAGGTCATGAATATTTTTGTTTTCCAAAAGTACTAGTTCTGTTTTAAAATAATTACGTAGCATTTTTTTTGTAACTTCCCGTAGGGTAAGTTATTGTAATGGGCCGAAAATCGGAATTGAAAATTTTTACATTTCTCGACGTTTTGAAGGTTTCTGAACATTTTGGCATACTTCAGAAAAAATGGATGTGTGTGTGTGTGTGTGTATGTATGTATGGATACAAATTTCCAGTCACGTTTTAGGGCGCACGGATCAACCGATTTGAATGGTTCAAAAAACATTCGATTCCTATTGATAGGGAGAAGAGCTAATTAGTTTTTGGCAAAGGCAGGTAATGCCGTTTCGGAGATACGGAGCAAAGAGTGCAGAAAATAGAAATCGACTTTTTGAGAGAACGGAGTATCCGATTTGAATGACTTAAAAACATTCAATTTGTAATGACGGGGAGAAGTGGTTATTAGTTTTTGGCAAAGGCTGGCCCAGCCATTTCGAAGATACGGAGCTTAATGTACAAAAAATGGGAGTTTTTGAGAGAACTTAGCGTCCGATTTAATTGATTCAAAGAACTTTATGCTTGTCTTAACAAAATAATTGATTTTGAAAAAAAATTTTTTTTGTTTCAACTTTTTTTTTCAAAAACAATTTTTTTTGTTTATCGAAAATAATTCAGATTTTATTTTTAATTCTGATATACTTTAAACAAATAATTTCAACTTTGAAATTCAGTTTATATAATTCTCATAAATATTACACAATGTTACAATATTTATAATAATCTATTTGAAAATATTCAGTATTCCTCGAATATTTCGTTACGGTACGGGAAGTTCCAGCAATTTGCCTTAAGGCACGATGCCATACACCCCACTAGTTTCAATTCAAATAATGCAGCAAAAATGTTGAATACTGACGTAATCAATTTAATTAAAGTAGCAAAAATTTATATAATTATTACGTAACTTCTATTTTAAATTCAAAATTTAAATTAAATTTAAAATTTAAAATTTAAAGCCAAAATTCTGAATTTTGTTCCAAAATTCAACATGAATTTTTAAATTTTCAAAAAACTATTAGACATTTTAAATAAAAAATTTGTTCTAAAATTCAACATGAATTTTTAAATTTTCAAAAAACTATTAGACATTTTAAATAAAAAATGTGTCTTTAGCAATATAAGAACATTTTAAAAAAAACGACATAACTGTTAAAAAATTGACAAAATTCACAAAAAGAATGATAATCAAAAAAAATTGTTCAAATTCTCAAATAGTTTCAAAATAATTCAGTGTCTAAGTTTCCAAAATGCTGCCAAATTTTCAAAAACAAACATGACAAAGTTTTCAAAAAATATCGACAGCTTTAAAGCCTATCTATTTCTTTAATTGACACAGGAATTAAAAATTCACACAAATATCAAATTTTTGCAATATATTTTTAATTTGCTTGTCAGTAGAGTCCCTTTGTCTATTTATTTTTAGTTTGCTCGTCATTAAAGTTCATTTTCTCTATTTTGAATTTGATCGTCAGTAAAGTCCCTTTTTAGCAATTTTTCTTAGGATGCTCGTCGGTAAAGTTTATTCTATATTATTTTTTTTTGTTTGTGAGTAGAGTCCCTTATTTCCACTTTTTCCTTAATTTGCTCGTCAATACAGCTCTTTCTTTATTTTTTTAGTTTTCTGGTAAGTAAAATCATTTTCTTATTTCCTTTTTTCGTTTGCTCGTCAGTAGAGTTCATTTTTTAAAGTCTTTTTAGTTTGCTCATCAGTAAAGCCAAATTTTCAACTTGTTTAGTTTGCTCGTCAGTTGAGTTTTCTTCTATTCCTTAGTTTGCTTGTCAGTGGAGTCCCTTTTCTAATTTATTTCAGTTTGCTCGTTAGTAAAGTTCTCTTTCAACTTGTTTAATTTGGTTTCTAAATATTTTTTCATTTTGCTTTTCAGTACAGTTCTCAAACTTGCACGTCAGTAGAGTCTCATTTTTCTTTTCTTTACTAGATTGCTCGTCAGTAGAGTCGCACCGCGTTATTTCTTTCTTAAATTGCTCGTCAGTAGAGTTCTTTTTTCAAATGATTTCAGTTTGCTCGACAGTCGCTTTGCTTCTTTCTCTTTTTAGTTTGCTCGTCAGTAGAGTTCTATTTTAACTTATTTAATTTGGTCGCCAGAAGACATCTTTTCTTTTTATTTATTAATTTGCTCGTCGGTAAAGTCCCTTTTTATTTCATTTGAAAAGTTGCTCGAGAGTAGAGTCTTTCTTTATTTTATTTCCTAGATTGTTTGTCAGTAGAATTCCTTTTTAGTTAGCTAGTCAGTATAGTTCCTTTTTTTCTTAGTTTGCTCGTCAGTAAAGTCTCTTCTGATCATTTCTGTTTGACTTTGCTTGTCAGTAGAGCCCCTTTTTGCTTAATCTGAAAAATCAATCGTCAGTAGAATCTATTTTACCTTATTTATTATTTGCATACCAGTTGAACCCTCTTTTTTCCTTATTTTAATCATCAGTAGAGTCCCTTTGTATATTTTTTAGATTGCTAGTCAGTAGAGTTCTTTTATAGCGTGTTTTAGTTTGCTCATCAGTAGCGTCCCTTCTTTTATTTGTTTCGGTTAGCTCGTCAGTAGAGTCCCTTTTTAACCCATTTAATTTGGTGTTCAGTAAAGTCCTTTTCTGTCTAGTACTCGGTAGAGTCCCTTTTTTCTCGCATTACCTGTAAAATTGCTTGCAGTAGAGTGTCTATTAATTTCATTTTTATAGATTGCTCATTAGTAGGGTTCCATATTTTTTCTTGGTTTGCTTGTTGGTAGAGTTCTTTATTTTTTCGCAATTTTCCTGTTCCAAGAGTTTTATTTTCTTTCATAGTTTGCTGATTTTTAAATTATTTTTCAGTTTGTTCGTCAGTAAAGTCCCTTTTCAGTCTTCAAACGACAGCTTTCTCATAATAGAGCCTTTTTTATTTTATTTTTTATCAATTTGCTCGTCAGTAGAGTCTATGTTTTAATTTCTGTCTTAGTTTGCTTGACAGTAGTCATATTTTAAATTTCTTTAATTTGCTTGTCAGTAGAATTTATTTTTAACTTATTTTAATTTGTTATCAGTAGACTTAGTTTTAACTTGTTTCGATTGAGTCGCTTTTCCACGTTTTTTTATTAACTTGTTTGGTTTGCTCGTCAGTAGAGTCCCTTTATTTTTTTTTCTAAATATACCATGAAAATTATCAATTATAGTAAAATGTAAATACAAATGTCTATTTGCTAATTAACAATGACTTCATCGCTGGAAGGGGTGTACTGTGGCGGTACTAGTCAGAAATGACCTTTTGAGTGAAAGTGAAAACAATAAGTTATATACATTAAAATTTTTAGAAAAATATTGAAGAAAGTAAGAAAAGAACATTCAAAACTTTCATAAATCCTATAAAATTTTCAGAAAAACTTATAAAACTTTCAGATAAGGAGAAATTTAGAAGATTTGTAGAAAAATTACACTTTCAAAATGTTTTAACAAATTTTTCACAAAAATTTCAAAATTTCACAAAAATTTACCAAAAATTTACTTAAACCAAATCAAATTTCCTTTCAAATTGTTTTAACAAATTTCTCAATTATTCTATTCAATTTATTCTATTCACTTTTTCATTACATAATTCTTTAATTTATGTCATTTTCACCCCGGTCTCCCCTATCGTCCTCTACCGCCAACTCCGCTAACTACGTTGATTGTTGCTGAATTTCAATTCGAGAATTAACACGATTTAAATGAAGTTCGGAAAAGAGTTCTGGCGAATGGCAAATGGCGGACTGTAAATTCAGATTCGAAGCTTTAAAATGAAGCTTTTCCTATTATATTACAAAAGTTTCAACGGCAAAGGATTCACGGCAATTCGTTTGGACGGCAATTTATTTAGAAATTGCGGCAAAGGATTTAATGCAGAATGAATCTCAATCAAGATTTCTTTGTACGAGGAAGTAGATACGATATTCTTGCTGTGATATACGTTTGGAAGTTCCTCAAGGTAGGGTGAAAGGACTCATGAATAAATTATTTATTTACTAGAAACTTATATAACAAAATGGATAAATAGATAGGTTGGAATTCATGGAACTAGGTGTGAGTTGCATTTTGCCTTAAGACAAGTTGCATGAATTGTCTGATATGTGTAAATAATGAAGTTATAGTCAATAGAAATTAACATTTGGACATACATAGTGTATGTCTTAAGAGTGCATTTTCTAAATAAAAAATTGCTGCTCAATGTTAGCTTTTGTCCAGCTAGATTTAATATTTCCAGCAAATTTGATAAAATTTTGAAGGTTTTGAAATATTTTGAGACGACTTGTAACATTTTCAAGTGATTTGCAACGTTTCTGAGTAATTTGCAACGTTTTTGAGTAATTTGCAACATTTTTAAGTGTTTTGCTACATTTAAAAGTGGTTTGCAATATTTTTGAGTGGTTTGCAACATTTTTGAGTGGTTTGCAACATTTTTGAGTGGTTTGCAACATTTTTGAGTGGTTTGCAACATTTTTGAGTGGTTTGCAACATTTTTGAGTGGTTTGCAACATTTAAAAGTGGTTTGCAATATTTTTGAGTGGTTTGCAACATTTTTGAGTGGTTTGCAACATTTTTGAGTGGTTTGCAACATTTTTGAGTGGTTTGCAACATTTTTGAGTGGTTTGCAACATTTTTGAGTGGTTTGCAACATTTTTGAGTGGTTTGCAACATTTTTGAGTGGTTTGCAACATTTTTGAGTGGTTTGCAACATTTTTGAGTGGTTTGCAACATTTTTGAGTGGTTTGCAACATTTTTGAGTGGTTTGCAACATTTTTGAGTGGTTTGCAACATTTTTGAGTGGTTTGCAACATTTTTGAGTGGTTTGCAACATTTTTGAGTGGTTTGCAACATTTTTAGGTGATTTGCAACATTTTTAGGTGATTTGCAACATTTTTAAGCAACTTGCAACATTTTTAAGCAACTTGCAACATTTTTAAGCAACTTGCAACATTTTTAAGCAACTTGCAACATTTTTAAGCAACTTGCAACATTTTTAAGCAACTTGCAACATTTTTAGGCAACTTGCAACATTTTTAAGCAACTTGCAACATTTTTAAGCAACTTGCAACATTTTTAAGCAACTTGCAACATTTCAAAGCAACTTGCAACATTTTTAAGCAACTTGCAACATTTTTAAGCAACTTGCAACATTTTTAAGCAACTTGCAACATTTTTAAGCAACTTGCAACATTTTTAAGCAACTTGCAACATTTTTAAGCAACTTGCAACATTTTTAAGCAACTTGCAACATTTTTAAGCAACTTGCAACATTTCAAAGCAACCTGCAACATTTTTAAGCAACTTGCAATATTTTCATTGAACTGAGCATTTATTTTGAAGTGCTTTGCGACATTTTTAAGTAGCTTGCAACATTATAACACAACTTGCAACATTTTCATTGAATTGAGCATTCATTTTCAAGTTTTTTTGCAACATTTTTAAGTAGCTTGCATTTGAAACATTGTAAATTCATGTTCAATATTTTAAAGATACTTGCAATATTTTGAAGCAACTTGCAACATTTTGAGGCGACATTTTCATTAGCTTTGCAACATTTCAAAGCAATTTTCAACATATGGTATGACAACATTTTCATTAGATTTGCAATATATTTAGAATAATTCAAACATTTCAAGACTATTCAGAAAATTTTGAGACAAACTAGAATGTTTTCAAAATATTTAAAACTTTTTTTGGGATATCTAGAATATTGTCAGACTATCTGAAATATTTTAAGAAATACTAGAATCCCTCTAGAATATCTTCAAGCCATTTTAAATATTTTCAGAGTATCTAGAACATTTTCATACCATCTAGAACATATTCAGATCATCTAGATCTTTGTAGTATCTAGAACATTTTAAAAACATCTAGAACATTTTCGGCCAACCTTGAATATTTTCAGAATATCTAGTATATTTTTGCACTATCTAGAACATTTTTGGACTATTTTGAACATTTTGAGAACACCTAGAATATTTTCGGATAATCTAGATCATTTTTAGACTATCTAATACAATTTGAAAGTTACTGGAACGTTTTGAAACTATCTAGAACATTTTCAGGCGATCGTGAACATTTAAAAACCACCTAGAACATTTTACGATTATCTACATATATATAAAAATGAGTCGGGTTTTCCTTCCTGACGATATAATTCCAGAACGCACAAACCGATTTCGACAATTTTGCATTCGTTGGAAAGGTCTCGCGCTCTGCAGGGTTTATAGCTAAGAAAATTAGTTGTGCACGGCATCGTGCCTTAATGCAAATTGCTAGAACTTCACGCACCGTAATTAAAAATTCGAGTAATGACATTAATGAGAATTATCAGAATTATGCTTGGTTAAGTCAACGCGTAATTCTTGCCGCAAACAATAATGATGTACACGCACTGAATTTCACCATTCAATCAAAAATTGCTGGCGATTTGGTGACATACCAATGATTCCGACTGGTCTTCCGTTTGATTTCAAACGATTGCAATTTCCAGTTCGCCTTGCGTTCGCAATAACAAGTCGCAAGGCCAATCGCTTAGTGTTTGCGGGATAAATTTCAAATAGATTATTTAGAAAATCATTGTTTTTTACATGGACAGTTATACGTTGCCTGTTCACAAGTTGGAAAACCATTCGCTTTGTTTGTGCTAACGTCAGACCAAAAAACAAAAAATGTGGTTTACCAAACAGCACTTCGATGAAACGGATAATTTGCGAATTCACTTTCATTTACTTAGAGAAATTCAACTAAAAGACACTTCATTTTTGTAATCGAAATAAATTCATTACTGTTGCGCAATGAAATCAAATTTTTCCTTTTCGAATATAAAACAAACAAACAATTTCTTCATCTTTCTCACGAAACCATCTGAAGGCGAAACGGAGTTCGTCGGGTTTGCTAGTATATAATATTTTGAAACAATTTGTAATATTTCCAGACTATCCACCATATTGTTGGACTATCTAGAATGATTTCAGACTACCTAGAAAGAAAATCTTTCTTATCCTTCTAATCCAAATCAACCAAAACCCAAAGACGACAAACGTTACATCTCCAAACCTCGCCCTTCATCAGCATCAGCACCCAAAAACCGAAAATCAAACAAAGTAGAGATACTCCAGTGTCGTGTTCGTGAATTGATTACCTACTACTCGTCTTTAATAACCCACTCAACCCATTTTCAACAAATTCTCAACCCATCCACGATCCTCTCTATTTGATCTACTGACGACCGGCGGTTTTGATGCAGTGATTGCAATTCTGGCAGATAATGACCACTGGAGAGTTTCCGTCTGGAAATGGGCTAAAATGGGGCAAAATGGGGTAAATGTCTAACGGATAGATGGTGGACAGACAGTGTGTATGTTCCTAGTTGTACAGTTGTACAGTTGCACAGTTTGAATTATCTATTTAATGCAGTAATAACAGGCAACGGCGGCCAGACCGCAAAAGCAGCTGTAATTAACAGCCGGCCGGTGGCGGTGGAGCTCGTATGTTACTATACGAGGCGATGATTTGCGATAAACATTTGAATCCGGATTCAAGGATTCAGTAGTTGCCAAAGTGTGAGAAAAGTTAATTATTAGAAATATAAGGTGGTAAATACGTTACGAATACGGTTTAGTTGTTTCAGTGTTATCCGCACCCGACAGATGGTGCTACTATAGATGAATTCATTACTGTTTTTAACTTCCCGTCTTCCCGAAGGAGTTGTTTTTTTCATTAAAAAATTCAACTCGCTAATTTTATGTTTTCTTCTAAGCCGATTTTTATGGAAATTTTTTGGCGATATATATCATGGTCTTATAGAACTTACGGCTAGTAGTTTAATTAATTTCCCGAAGGAGAAGTTTATGTTTTCATCAAAAAATCCGATTCGCTAATTTTATGTTTTCTCGAGGTTTCAATGTCATTCTGAATTGAATGAGACCAAATTTGGAAAAAGTATGTGTGTGTGTGTGTGCGTGTATGTGAACAGATTTTTTGCCGTAAGTCAACTTTTTCTCCAAAACGGCTGCGCCGATTTCAAGAAACTTAAGAGCATTTTTAGAATATTAGGAACATTTTGTTTATACTTTTCAGACTCCCTAGAGGATTTCAAGAAAATCCAAAACAGTTTAAAATTAACTAGAACAGTTTCAGTTTCAGTAGAGTCCTTTCAGTAGAGTTTGTTCGTCAGTAGAGTCCCTTTTGATTTTTTTTTATTCAATCTTTTCCTTTCGAATTTTTATGTTAGTAGGATTTATTTTGCAGTTTGATCGTTATAAGAGTCCGTTTTCATCTTAGTTTTGTTTGATCGTTAGTAGTTTTAAAGAACATTTTAATCAAGAGTATTGACTTGTTGATTAATCCACCAGATTTGAATTTCAATCCGGATTTAATTTATTTTTGGGATTGATATAAATTTTTATAAGCAAATGTAAACTTTTTTAATTTTAATCAGGTGCATTCTAATAAAAACCGCAACAACCCGCGGCCGGGTATGCCAGTATATACATATACATATATATATATATATATATATATATATATATATAATATAATTAAAAATAGGTTAGAATTTTTAAAAAACTTCAATATTAATAATAATAATGTTATATCCGTTGTCCAAAAATATTTTACTGCTGATTAAAATTCTTCTTATATAGTTAGTGTAAAGGCATTATTTGTTTTTTAAAAAAACTTTTTTCTGTTGAAAGTTTCCTTTTAGTTTTTACATTTGACTACATACATAGTTTCCTATTTTTTATTTTAAAATCGAAATCTCCGTCTGACAGAGACACCGATTCCATTTATAAAATTAATTGTTTAGACTGTGACAGATGTTACATCGGTGAGAGTTCCCAATACATCAGCAAGAGAATTAATAAGGGCTCCGAAGAGTTTGCTCTAAAATAAATTTTATAATAAATATAACTAATTTTAATTAAATAGCAATTAAATTCACGTATCTAAGTGTTCATGAAACAAAATTGAGTTCAAAGTTTTATCCTAAATATATTATTTAAAAAATCATAACTAAATTTTTTCATGTGTTTTTAAATATATAGAGACCGATTCTGCCCATAACTGAAAAATGTTATGGCAAGGCCATATTATGAAGTACTTTCCATACTGAATATTGTCAATAGACATGCGGTTGCTGCGCAGTCAGGCGTATTTCTCAGGTAGTCAGATAGAAAACCTTACGTAGAAACTGCATAAATGTCAAAAAAACGATCTTAGACATCAGGGTCTTTTTGACTCAGCTCCATAACATACGGGTGACGTTGCAGTTTGCGTGTACAACGCCTGAATAAACAGCAAACACATGGAAATTTATTTTGACAGTATTTAGTATGATTAAGTAAATAAAACACAAAAAACTAAGACACCAAAGTATACAAGCATAAGTTCGAAAAGTAAAAAGTGACAAAACTAAATTTTGTATGTAAAGTCCTATGTATCA
>NW_020538040.1:4670894-4775894 GCF_003426905.1 Ctenocephalides felis
AGAGTGAGAGAGATCGAGACAGACAGAATTTTCGATGCGTGTAGATGTATCTAAATTATATTTGTGGTTTTATTTATCCTGAGGCAAGTTGTATGAACTTCCCGATATGTGTAAATAATCGACTTAATAAAAAAAAATGTGTAAATAAATATCTTTATCAATCCTACTTTGAAAAAAAACGATAATAATTTTAGCAAAACTTTGACGAATTTGTAAAATTAAAATACTTGTCGTAGGCCGTAATATTTCAGTAAGTTCTATAAGAACCATGATGTATATCGCCAAAAAAAGTTCCATGAAAATTGGCTTAAATTTTTTTTTCAACAGTTCATTACAAGAAAAAGGCTCGGTGAGATTTTCACCTAAAATTAATCAGTACCATTCTCACTAATATCTTTCGAACAGTTTTTGATTTTTTAAAATCGGTTCGGTAGGATGAGCTTAAATGTGGACGAGATGTTTAACACTTTTTTTCGAATTGCAAAGAAACGGCTTGGCAGATCGTCACACGAAACTGACAAACGATAGTCCTCACCGAAATACATCAAATGGCTTTTAAATTTCTAAAATCGGTTCAGGCGTTTTTGAGAAAACGTCGATCAAAAGTCTAATTTTGACAAAAGTCAAAAAAACGATACCAATTTTTGCAAAATTTAACGAATTTTTAAAGCTGAACCAGGTGTCGTAGGGCCGTAATTTTTAGTATGATCTAGAAGACTATGGTATCTACCGTCAAAAAATTAATTATAAAAATCGTCGAATTTTTTTTTAAAAAACTTTATACAAGAAAACGGCCCGCCGATCTTTACCAAAAAACTAATCAGGTCGATTCCCAACCAATATCTTTCGAACGGTTTTGAATTTTTCAAAATCGATTCAGAATTGCGGGCTAAAACGTAGAGGAAAGAGTTTTCACTTCTCTGCTATTCACGAAGAAACGGTTTGGCCGATCGTCGCACAAAACTGACAAACAATAGTCCTCATCGAGATACATCGAGTGGCTTTTAAATTTTTGAAATCGGTCCAGCCGTTTTTGAGAAAACGGCGATTTACGGCAAAAAATCTGTTGGTGCACATGCACACACACACATACTTTTCCCTTAAATTTAGTCTCATTTGATTCAGAATGGCTTGAAACGTCGAGAAAACATAAAATTAGCGAATCGGATTTTTTGATGAAAACAAACTTCTCCTTCGGGAAGTTAAAAATTTGGTTTTAAGTTGTACTTCCAATTTTGAAGTAAAACTTCTTTAGACGCGTACAAATGCAACGGAAGTGCGTTACGGCAGAGTCGAGTGCCAATGATTCGTCATTCGCTGTCGATGATATCATTTCTATACGGGTCGATTGTGATTAGTCGTCGTCTCGTGCGAATAGATTTCTGTCGTTGTATGCGTATCGGCGTCAACGTTGTATGCGTACCGACATCAACAAGGTAATCGGAGTAAATAAATAAACATTCTGAAGTTACATCGTAGTACAAATCTTGATTTAATGAAAAATGCCTGAATCAGAAGAATATTTTACTCTGCTCCTTGATAATAATTAAACAAATTAAACATTTGTACCGTGTACTAAACGTGAGTATATTGATTAAAAATTATTTCTATATTATTCGTAGTTTCTATAAATCTTTGAAGTTATTAAAACGGAAAATATTTTTTAGGCAAGACTGATATTACAGCTGCTCATAGAATGAGATTATATTTCCAGCAAAAAAATAAAAAAAAAATACAAGCAGTCAATTAATGTATGTTAATTTTAATTACATAAAGTTCTTCAAACACAATTATTACATGATCAACAATTACTTCATTTCTCTAATGAAGGCCCGAATCCTAAATGCTGATTACAATGACAAACCGATCATGTCGTATTTGAAGTATGACTTTGATTACATTATTGTTTGTAAATATTATACATATTTTTAATGTAAATATAACTATATAATTTATAATTTATCATTATATAAATATATATAATGGTCGACACTAATAAATGTGTGCATCACATGTGTGTTACCATATTACTAATAAACATTACTCAAAATTGTTATCTGATGTATTTATTGTTACTTAACTTAAATTTGCTATTTTGCACAGTAGCAAATAAGTTTTACTTCAATTGCGTGTGAACCTTACGCGCACTCTTTTTTTAAATATGTATATTTAATTATGTTTTTTGAAGTAAAACTTCTAAAGCGACTTCCATCAAAGTTATTGTTAGACAATTAACGCTACCATAATCTTTTGGCATTTTATTGTCCCGTTCTCCGAAACAACTGGACTTGCCTTTGTCAAAAACTAAGCAACACGTCTCCTTATCAATAGGAATCAAATGTTTTATGAATCATTTAAATCGGTTGATCCACTGGGAGTACTTTTTCAAATTTGTGCAAATTAGGCAACTATTTTTTTTTTTTTTGAAATCGAATTCGAAATGAAATGACGATTGTTAATGTTCTGGAAATAAATTGATTTATGACTTATGATTTACATTTGATTTGCTCAGATATAACAAACAAGATAGCAAAAATAATGAAAGTTACAGTATTTGTAATAACATATTTGAAAATGTTTAAAATTTCTCGAATATTTTGTTACGGTACGGGAAGTTCCTCCATGGCAATTTGCCCGAAGGCACGATGCCATACACCACTAGTGAATAATAATAGTTTCCGTTTGATTAAATTTTGTTTATTTACTTCTCTGTAAAAATGTATGAACGTCGTCGTCCAATTCATAAGCTCTTATATTTTGCCTATAAAATAAGAATAATGAAATCTAGCCAATTTTTTTTAAAGATCTGTTTGAAAATATTTAAAATTCCTCGAATATTTCGTTACGGTACGGGAAGTTCCAGCAATTTGTCTTAAGGCATGATGCCATACACCACTAGTTAGGCGTGCATTAAGATAACACGGAACAATCTTATCTAGGGATAGGCCTATTAAAATATGAACTTTATTACATAATTTAAGTATATAATAACATTTCATCTGATTTTCATTACCTATTCAACCAAATTAACATTCCCACAAAGCCCACGCATTTTTTGTAAGTAAATAACGACTCGGACGAAGACGATTTTGTGGGTCGTTATCTTATAAAAGACAAAGTAACGGGTAACGACTTGTATATATATATATATATATATATATATATATATATATACTTAGAAATCTATTAAAATCTCCTCAGAGACATTATAGAATATTTGTCTAGTGAATGGAAGACAAACGCTTAAAAAGCCATTCAGAGAGTAAATCGATTCGTGGGATGATTAAATTTAAAAAAAATAAGAAAAAGACTTATTTATTAACTAAGTAAATATTAAATTAAATACATATAAAAAAGCTATTAGAATTTAGATGATATCCTCTTAGAACATACTCGTTGTTTGTCCTGTATTGACGATTTATGCGTTTGAAATATAAAAATCAAAGTATAAATTTCGATAAAGATTTTAAGCTATACCGAGTTGCTGTAGGGCTTTAGTACATTAGAAAACATTAAAGTATACTCATTTTTGAACAAATCGTCCGAATATTTCATCAAGTTTCGACGAACGGTTTAAAAGTTACGAGGGATGCAATGCATCAATGCACCGCTAAGTCAATATGCTGTACTATAAACAGTACAGTGGGCCGAATCGGGTCAAAATATTTTTGTATGGTAAAAATCGATGTGGGGTATCAAATGAAAGGTCTCGACGAGCACTATATAAAAATCATATCTAAAACCTTAACAAACCTACGAGGTTCCGTATAATACAATTTTTGATAATTTAACACTATATTTTTGTTTTCAACAACTATTTTTAAGTATAGAGAGTTGTTGTAAAGTTTTTACTGTAGAAAATATAATTCAGTATTTAATTCTGTACAAATTTGTCAAATATTTTATTCACCTCAGATAAATCGTTCAAAAGTTACATCAGATTTAATAAATAATTATGCTAGTATATGCGAGTCAAGTTATTCGTACTGTGAATAGTACAGTGGGCCGAATTGGGCAAAATATTCTTGTATGGCAAAAATCGATGTGGGGTATCAAATGAAAGGTCTCGACAAGCACTTTACAAAAATCATATCCAAAACCTCTAAAAACCGACGAGGTTCCGTATAATACAATTTCTAATGATCTAACACTATATTTTTGTTTTCAACAACTATTTTTAAGTATAGCGAGTTGCTATAAAGATTGCACTGTAGAAAATATAATTCAGGATTTAATTCTGCCAAATTTGCTGAATATTTCATTTACCTCGGATTAACCTTCGAAAGTTAGAGCAGATTTAATAAATAATTACACATTTAACTTGCAAATATATTTGAGTCAAGTTATTCGTACTATGAATAGTACAGTGGGCCGAATTGGGGCAAAATATTTTTGTACGGTAAAAATCCATGTGGGGTATCAAATGAAAGGTCTCGAGGAGTACTTTACAAAAATCATTGTGAAAAACCTTAGAAACAAATAGGGTTCCGTACATTATGAAATTTTCTTATACCAATAGTTTAACAAGTATCTTGATATATATGTATATATATATATATATATATGTATATATATATATATATATATATATATATATATAATACTGCCCTTTGTTGTTATTATAACATTGACACAATTATTTCATCTATTTATTATTTCATTAAACATTTCGGTCGGTCCTTATATGGCTCGAAAAGAACATCTGTTTCTTTTAGAACTAAAAAGATTGAAAGTTGAAGATAAAAAAAATGAATAGAATAATGAGTTAGTATATAAAATAATGAATTGTTAGTTTTACATTGCACTAAAGGTTTTTAATTATACCAGCTAAATTTTAGAACAAAAGATTTTCAGTGGGTATGATAATTAATTTAGCAGTGTATGGCTTAAGATAAATTATATAAATTAATAAATATATTATTCCCTAAATTTATAAAAGTTTTATTAAAATTAGTAAAATTATTAAAAATTTCATATTTTTATGAATTCATGTTTTCAAAAGGATTTTTCAAGGGGTTTCATAATTTTGTAAAATTGGTTAAAAAATTTACAACATTTTATAAGTGCTTTGAATTGCATTTTTTTATTTGTTTTATTCTTTAGAAAAATTAGTATATTTGGTTTAAAAATAAAACTTGCATTTAGAATAATTTGAAATAAAGAATTTTAGAAAAATTTTCAATTTTAGAAAATTGTTGAACTAAATAAAATAGAAAAGTAGGATATAATTTATATATTTTTTAAAATGTTACTTTAGTTATAAATATTAGAACTGTTTATTTTAAATAAATAGATTTTCTATTATTTTTTAATTTTTTTCTAAAATTAGAATTTTATTGAAAAAAAATTAGTTTAGATTTTTTTTAATGTATTGCATTTTTATTATATATTTTTCTTAAATCGTTGTTTTTATTCAAATTTAATTATTGTGTTTGTATAAACTAAAATAATTAGAAATAAATATTTACAAAACTTACAAATTTTCAGGAACATATAGAATATTTTGCAATTTTTGAAAATCTGTGAAATATTTTACATTTTTGTAACAACTACATTCTTTCCAGAACAAAACTAATATTTAAAAGTTTTCATACCTTTTGTTTGCAGATTTATTGCAAATTAAATAGTGAATACTATTGTCTAACATCATAAGTACCTACAACAACTCGGTATACTTTAAAATGGAACTTATTTCAAGAAGAATAACTTTTTATTGCACCAATTGCAAAGCGTTTTTTGTTATAAAATATTTAATAACTTTTAACCTATTTACGGAAACTAAATACTTTATTTGGCAAATTTATTAAAAACTAAATAATAAACAATATTCTCTAACATCATATGTACCTACAACAACTCGGTATATTTTAAAATTGAACTTATTGCAGGAAAATAACATTTCATTGCACTAATTGCAAAGCGCTTTTTGTTATAAAATATTCTATATCTTTTAAACTAATTAAGCAAACTTAAAAGTGTATTTGGCAAATTCATCGCAAATTACACAATATACAATATTGTCTAATATTATAAGTACTTATAGCAACTTGTTCTACTCAAAAATTGCAATTTGCACATAAAAACCAATTTTCATCATACCTATTTTTAACTCAAAATTATATACAAAATATCTAATAACTTTTAAACTATTTTTACAAACTAAATAGTTGCTTTAGCAAATTTATTACAAATTAAATAATAAATAATATTCTTTAACATCATAAGTACCTACAGTAACTAGGTATACTTTAAAATTGAAATTTAAATGACAAAAAAACTTATTCTCATTTCTATTTCAATGCAGAATTATATACAAAATATATAATAACTTTTAAACCATTTATGCAAACCGAATTTATACAAAGCTAAATAATCTACAATATTCCCGAACATCGTAAGTACCTACAGCAACTCTGTATACTTTAAAATTGCACTTAAAACAAAAACATCCACATATATTATATAATAACACTACATGCATCAAATGCAAAATGCATTTATTTAAAAAAAATGTGTATATTTTATACAAAAAGTTTAATTATATACAACAAGTTTAATACAAACTATATTAAATCTAAATGCATTTACAAAATACTTTATACAAAAGTTCATAACCGGTTCAGCAGTTGCACTGACACACTTTTAAATAATTTTATCAAAAACCCACAAAACTCCCAAATTTTGGTTGCATCACATACACAAAATTATACAAAACACATTCCAAAACCAAAAACATTAAAAATTTACCTCGAAACCCTTTAAAAACGTAAAACAAACTCTTTTTACAACCCTCAGTGTTCGAGTAAATCCAACAAACACTATCGCCTTCTCTTTCACTCCCATACACCTAGTATATATCCATCCCGCTCTGCTCGTTAAAAACAAAAAACATTTCTTTCACCCTCAGTGTTCCAGTAAATCCAACAAACACTTTCGCCTTCTCTTTCACTCCCATACACCTAGTATATATCCATCCCGCTCTCTCGTTAACAACCAAAATTCATATCTCTCGTCCTCAGTGTTCAAGTAAATCTAACAAAGCAGCATCCCATGACGTCACACAAAGTATCGACCTCTCTTTCCCGCACCATATAAATTGTATAGTTGCATCTCGTTCTATACCTCAGTTCGTGTTTGGTCGCTCGTTTCCGTCCGATCTCTGGGCTGACGAATTTTATTCTGAATTTTCTCCTCAGTCTCGTTTCGGCCGCCGAAGAGAAGAGTTATGTCGCTGTTTTATATGGAAAAAATTACGCGATATTTAAAAGGATTTAATTAATTTTAAGGGTGTTAATTGTTAATTAAGGGTTGTAATTAATTTTGTTAATTAGTTTGATGTGTTTAAAAGGTGTTGTGTAAATTTGGGTTGTCTAAAATGTGTTTTTGGGTGTTTTTTTAAATAAAAAAAAATGTGTTGCATTTTGTAAATAAGTTAAGATAAATTTAAATAGGGTTTGTTTTTTTTGTAAAATTTAAATTATGTGAAAAAGTTTTAACCAAAAAAGTGTTTTAAAAAATTTAAAACAAAGTGGATAAAAGGTATTTATTTTATTTTATTTTTAATTTCATTTTTAGGTTAAGTTTGAGGCAAAAAAAACGTGTTTGTGTAATATTTTGGTTTGGATATCTATATGTGGTTTTTGAACGCGATTTTTGGGTATACAGAGTTGCTTTAGGTTATTCTTGTCTTTGGAAATATTTTTGCAAATTTAATTTTGCATAAATTTACTGAATAAACTATTTTTGTTCGCTCCAAAAGTTCAAAAGTTATTCGAGATTTTATTAACAAACGCGCCCTAAGATTCTGATATGAATCGTATTGGATATGTGAAACGTGTTGTGTTAATAAAAAGCGATTTTAAAGTATACCGAGTTGCTTTAAGTACTTATAATGTTAGGAAATATTTTTGCAAATTTAATTTTGCATAAATTTGCTGAAGAAACTATTTAGTTTTCTCCAAAAGTTCAGAAGTTATTTTAAATTTTCTATACAATTGCGTGCTAAAAACGGGAACAATTCTGATATGAATCGTATGAGATATGTGAAGGTGATTTTGTTTTTAAATGTGATTTTAAGGTATACCGAGTTGCTGTAGGTTCTTTTGGTGTTAGGAAATATTGTTGCTTATGTAATTTGCTATAAATTTGCTGAATAAACTAGTTAGTTTTCTCCAAAAGTTCAAAAGTTATTTTAAATTTTCTGAACAATTGCACGCCCAAATTTTCATCAATCTGATATGAATCGAATTGGATATGTGAAACGTGTTGTGTTAATAAAAGCGATTTTAAAGTATATAGAGTTGCTGTAGGTACTTATAATGTTAAGAAATATTTTTGCAAACTTAATTTGCAATAAATTTGCTGAATAAAGTATTCAGTTTGCGCGAATAGTTTAGAAGTTATTCGAGATTTTATTAACAAACGCGCCCTAAGATTCTGATATGAATCATATTGGATATGTGGCACGTGTTTTTGTATTAAAATACAATTTTAAGGTATACCGAGTTGATGTAGGTTGTTTTGGTGTTAGGAAATATTTTTGCAAATTTAATTTTGTATAAATTTGCTGAAGAAAGTATTTAGTTTGTGCAAATAGTTTAAAAGTTATTAAAGATTTTGCAACAAAATGCGCATTGGAATAAAATGCAATTAATAATGCAATAAGCTGTGTTAAAATGTAATTTTCGGGTATACCGAATTGTTGTAGGGATTCGAAATATTAAAGAAATTTGGAGAGCATTAAATTTTAAACAAACTTGTTTTATACACTATTTCTTTTACACAAATATTTTAGAAGTTATAAATAATTTTTTCACAAAATACACCTCAATGCAACTTCAATGCAAGAGACTACAATATAAGGCCCTGAAAATGATACGTTGTTTGTGTAAAAAATTGCAATTTTCGAGTATACCGACTTGCTTTAGGTATTCATAATATTATAAAAAATTGTTTATTAGTCAATTTGCAATGCATTTGCCAAATATTTTATTTACTTTCCTCAAATACTTTAAAAGTTTTAAAATATTTTGTCCCACAATGCGCGTCGAAAACAGTCCACAATATAAAATTTTGATATAGTATTTTTGCAGTTTTAGAGTATACCGAGTTATTATAGGTGCTTATAATATTAGAAAACATTGTTTATTATACAATTTGCAATAAATTTGCCAAATATTTTATTCAGTTTCCTCAAATAGTTAAAAAGTTATAAAATATTTTGTCTCAAAATGCGCTTCGAAAACAGTCCACAATATAAATTTTAACGTCATATTTTTGCAGTTTTAAAGTATACCGAGTTGTTGTAGGTTCTCATATTGTAAGAAAATATTGCAGGCTATTTAAATTTTCACAAACTCGCCGAATACACTAATTAGTTTTCTTAATTAGTTTAAAAGTTCTTGAATATTTTATTACAAAATGCGCTTCGAAATACTATGTATTACTACTTGTATATTGTGTATTAAATATATAAAACGTCGGTGGGGTTTAAATAGGATTTTTGGGTATACCGAGTTGCTTTAGGGTCTTGTGATGTTAGAAAATTATTTAAAGCATTTAATTTACAACAAATTTGCCGAATACATTATTTTATTTGCTTTAAATTTATAAAAGTTATTGAATATTTTGTAAACAAAAACTTAAAACAATATAAGATATTCCTGTATGAAAATGTATTTTTAAAGTACACCAAGTTGCTGTAGGCATTTTTCTTATATAACATTTTAATAATTGATTCAATATTTATCAAATTTATAAATTTTTGGTCTTATCTATTTATATTCATCGAAAAATTCAAGAATTATGTAACAAATGTACCGTTACCAAAGAAAAATTGCATCGCCAATTGTTTGGTCTACAAATGGTTTTTGAATGCATTTTTAGAGTATACCGTGTTGTTGTAGGGTTTTGTGATATTAAAAAAAATCTTGATAATTTAATTTTACACGAATTCGTCGAATACATGATTTAGATCAATCAAATGGTTTAAAAGTTATGTAAGATAAACCAAACCAAAACAATGTAGTATTAACGAATGCACTGTTACCTACTAGAAGAATTTTGTCATCGAATTTTTTGGCAATATATTCGATTGCATTTTAAGGGTATAACGAGTTGCTGTAGGGTCTTGAGATATTAGAAAATATTGTAGATAATTTAATTTTATACAAATTTGTCGAATACATAATTTCCATCAATCTAATAGTTCAAAAGTTAGGTAAGATAAACTAAAGTAATATACTATTAACTGAAGTACTACAGGAATTTTGTTAATAATTGTTTTGAATTGTTTCAGAGTATACCGAGTTGCTTTAGGGCTTGTGATAAAAAATAAAGATAATTTAATTTTATACAAATTTGTCAAATGCATCATTTACATGAATCAAATGGTTTGAAAGTTATGTAAGATAAACCAAAACAATGTACGTACTATTAACGAATGTACTGTTACTACAGGAATTTTGTTAACAATTTTTGGTCACTTGAATTCGATTGCATTTTTAGGGTATACCGAGTTGTTGTAGGATCTTGAGATATTAGAAAAAAGTGTTGATAATTTCATATTATATAATCCCACCAAACACATCATTTGTATGAATCCAGTAGTTTAAAAGTTATGTAAGATAAACCAGAACAATGAAGATACAATGATACAAATTTGTCGAAGACATGATTTAGATCAATCTAATGGTTTAGAAGTTATTTAGTTTAAACCAAAACAATGTAGGTACTATTAACGAAAGTACCTTTACTACAAGAATTTTGTTAACAATTTTTGGTCACTCGAATTCGATTGCATTTTTAGGAGGATATTAGACAAAAATTGTAGATAATTTAATTTTATACAAATTTGTCGAATGCATGATTTAGATTCATCAAATGGTTTAAAAGTTACCTAAGATAAACTAAACCAAAACAATGCACTCTTACTGAAAGTGCAGTTACTACAGAAATTATGTTAACAATTTTTTGTCTCTAAATTCGATTGCATTTTCAGGGTATACCAAGTTGTTGTATGGTCTTGTGATATTTGAAAAAATTGTAGATAATTTAATTTTATATAAATTTGTCAAATACGTCATTTACATCATTCAAATTGTTTAAAAGTTATATAAGATCAACCAAAACAAATAGTGTAATTTTAACAATACTTATTCGATATTATTTTTACGATTTTTTAAGTATTTTATTCAGATAATTGTTTTTATTTTAAAATTCTGCATCATAATTCATCAATTTTAGAATTAGTTACTATAATGAACATATTAGAGTATAGAATGTCAAAATATTAATAGTTTTACACAAACGGGACGTCCTGAAGAGCTCTTTAAAGACCAACATGACAATATAAGGACTTTCTTGAAATAATTATTATAAAATATATGAACTATTATGAAGTGATTTGAATATGGTACAATTTGTTAAAAAATATGTAAATTCTAAACTATTCGACTGATATGAATGATGTGTATGAGAAATTTTATTAAAATTAAATTATCAACAATGTTGTCTTACAAGATAAAGCCCTACAGCAACTCAGAATACTTTAAAATTGTAATTGAAAATGTGGTCATATTTTTGTAAAACAAAAATACAGGAATTTTGTTAACAATTTTTTATCACTCGAATTCGATTGCATTTTTAGAGTATACCGAGTTGTTGTAGGGTTTTGTGATATTTAAAAATATTATAGATAATTTAATTTTATTAATCAAATCATTTAAAAGTTATGTAAAGTAAACCAAGGCAATATACTATTAACGAATATACAGTTACCCACTAAGATCAAAGGAATTTTGTCATCAATTTTTTGCCTCTAAATTCGATTGCATTTTTAGGGTATACCGAGTTGTTTTAGAGTCTTGTGATAGCAGAAAAAATTCTTGGTAATTTAATTTTATACAAATTTGTTAAATACATCATTTACAAAAATCCTATAGTTTACAAATTGTGCCTGATGCACCAAAACAATGCACTTTTAACTCTTGCAATTATCATTTACCACTAAATATCGATTTTCGAATATACAAAGTCGCTGTAGAGCATTTTCTTGTCTAGAATAAATTTACATAATTTTATATAGAACAAATTTTTCTTACACACCATTAATGCTAATCGAATGGTTAAAGATTTGTGTGCGATTGGAATTTGGGAAAACCCAAATGCACTAGGATCACTTTTGGATATTATGTTTATATTTTTTTGAAATTAATTTTGAAGTATATTGAGTTGCTGTAGGGTCCAATGTTGTTTGTAAAGTTTATGCACAATTAAATTTTCTACAAATTTGTCAAGAACAGTATTAGAATAAAACGAACGGTTCAAAAGTTATAAAAGGAATACTAAATAAATGCACGTACATTTTAGTTCTATAAATAATAGTGCCAATGAACGAAATGATGTCAATAAACAAAAAGTATGTATAATTGTGACGTCATTAAGACAATAAAAGAATCAATTTTTAGTACATTTTTATATTTGAAGGGAAACGTACATACCACGTAAGTGGTATAATGGTATAGTTAGTGGTAAAAATGTAATTATTATTATTAACAAGTTTAAAACTAAAAAATTACATACTAAATTAAGTATTAAGTTAGTTTTTTATTAATTGTTATACCGGTACGAAACTTTAGTAAACATGAGGTATTAAGTGATAAAAGTGTGGTATTTTGTGGTAAAAGTGTGGTATTTAGTCCTAAAAATAAAATTACACACGTCAGTATTACATAAATACAGTTGTTACTAACAAATTGAAAATTGTAGTAGTTTTTCCTATTTTATTAAAGAAAATGAATTAACTGGTATACCAGTGGTAAAAATCAAAAACAATAAACCATTTTAAAATTCCTATACAAATTCAATCATCGCCTATCCAAAATATATAACAAAAACAATATAAAAGTAATTTACACAAAAAACAATACCACGGTCTTGTCTTCTTATAAATAAAGTTATATACCAATTAAATTACCAGCACAAAAACTTGCTCCATCATTTGAAAAAATTAATGAGAAAATAATTAGAAAGATGTAATGGCGTACGATAAAAAATGTTTTGTTGATTATGTTGTTAAAGTAATTAATATGAAACACTTTTATGTAAATGAGAAACAATTTTAAAAATATATAAATTCAACGGTAGATTAGTTAGTGGTATGATGGTGGTAATTTTACTAATATAAAATTATCTTTGTGAAATTAAACTTTTAAACATTTTATTTTTTTAGATTTTTGCATTGATAGGATTATGTGGTATAGAAGTTATATGGTATGATGGTAAGTTTAAGTGGTATGTGATAGAGGTGGGTCGTTGACGGTTTTGCCGTCAACGAAACGAAACGGTTATCGGGGTTTCGTCAACTAGTTAAATAACTAGTTATTTTTCAACTATAGTTATTTTTAACGATTCAACGCTGGCAACGTTAAGAAACTGATAGTTGAAATAACTGCTTCATTGAAAGTTGGTAATATGAAGTTTGTTCTTATAAAAGTCAAGTTGAGGTTGTCAACTGATTTGATGAATAAGAAGAAAAAAATGTGAATTGTCACATTTATTACACACACATATATATATATATATATATATATATATATATATATATATATATATATATATATATATATATATATATCACATTTATTACTAATAATAATAAATAATGGTTTAATTTAAAAAACTTAAATATTTTCATTACAGCAAAGCCGTATACTAAAACATTGAATTTACATGTTATATAAAAATAGCAATATTAAAATATATAGTTACATAAAAATGTTATAAAAAATAAAAAATCAATTTTCAGGTTTAGTTTAAAAAAATTATTACAAGATAAATGCTATGAGAATTTTATGAAAAAATATTAACCATTGAAAACTATAAAAAATGTAACTTATTTTCTAAAATTAAACGATTTGGCGCGTGTAGCAAGTTTCTATAATATGTGCACGAACATCTGCAATATTATAAAAGCAGTAGCCTAACAATAAGCGATTTTCATAGTATTAGTTGATCCTTTCCAACGCCAGGTACCTGCCTACGTTCGTTTTCGACAACGAACGAATTCCTATATCGTTGAAAAAACTAACTGGCCGCCATGTTTTCAACTGTTTCGAAACTAGTTGATTTTCAACTAGTTATTTCGTTGCGACGAAACGGTTAGTTAGTTAACGAAGAAGAAACGGTTGAAAATAACCGTTCGTTGATTCAACGCCCATCACTAGTATGTGATGTATTACGTGGAAAGAACTAAAATTATACATTCTAATATGAAATATATAAAAGTATAAATGAGTTTAGATCAGATTCTAGATTTTTTTCTTACGGTTTTATATCGGTATTTTTTTAAATTCTGATAAACTATAAAGATATATCATTATGGTAATATTTTATCAATTTAAATGCATTTTATTTTATCAAAATTTAAATTCATATAGTTTTTTATACCACTTCATACTTCTTATTACCATTTAATACCACTTAATACCACTTTATACTAATGAAAAATATTAAATTAAATTTGAAATTATCATTTCAAAATAATTATGCTTCAAAATAATTTAAATTTGTATTCATATTGTTTTATATACCACTTTATACCACTTAATACCGCTTAATACCACTATACCACTTAACTCCTATAGTTGTATAAAAATGAAAAATATGAAATTTTATCATTTTAAAATAATTTTGCTCTATTAAAATATTTTCCTTTTTTTATATTGTTGTATACCACTTAGAATACCACTTGAATCTTGTAGATTTATAGTAATTTAAAATCGTAGTAAACTGAATTTTGATTAAATTTTATCAAGATTTTAAGATTGTAAATATAATATTCAATATTATTTTCTATACCACTTAATATACCACTATACCACTTAGTCCTATGATTACGTACTAACAAAAAATATTTAAAATCTCAAATTAACATTAAAAACAAATTTCTAAGATTTTTTTATAACTTTAAAAGTATTTCATATTCCTAAAATCTATATTCATATTGTTTTTTATACCACTTTATATACCACTATACCACTTAACTCCTACGATTCCATACTAACAATAATTTTATAAAAATCACGAAATAATATTAAAAAGCAAATTTCTAAGATTGCGATTTATACTTTTTTTAAAATTGCATATTTCAAAAATATATATTTAAAATATTTTTTATACCACTTTATATACCACTTAACTTCTATAGCTTCATATCAATAAATAAAATTTAAAAATCATAGCTTAACATTAAAGGCATGAAATTAAAACTATTTTAGACCAATTTAAGATATTGTTACAATATTTATCCAAAAAACATTCTATACCACTTAATATACCACAATACCACTTGACTCCCGCATGTTCCCAGTATCACAAATTTTATCACATAAATTTTTGTTATTTCAATTTACATCCAGAATAAACTTTAATCTTTTTTCGAGCACCATCGTTCAGTTTTGTATCCGGTATACCACTTATCCGCTGGTATCATCAATTAATCCAATTCTCTATTTATTCGAAAACTTTCCCATCATACGTTCGCGTATAAATAATTACATTCGAAAAGCAACAAACAAAAAAGGCAACATAACCTCCAATTACATCGCTAAAACGAATTTTAATTAAAATTAATTGCGACAACGTTGTTAGTGGAATTAATTTAAATTCGGATTTAAACAAAGACAGTCAAGGGATGAAGGGAATTAGGTTAAGTGGTATGGAAATAGAAATATAAGCGGTATGGTGGTGGTATTTTTTAGTGTTTAGTATACATATGAATATTTAAAACGTAATTTTTTGAGTTACATGTGTAAATTGATAATTTTCAGTATTTTTTAGTAATTTTTAGTAATTTTTATGTTTGTACGGAATTATAAGAGTTAAGTGGTATGTGGTATATGGAGTGGTATGAAGACAATTTTAATACAATTGAATTCTTTTAAAATTATGAAATGTTTTGATATTATATCTTTAATTTTAAATTGTGCTTCGTTAGATTTTTTATTGGTTTGAAATTGTAGGAGTTAGGTGGTATAGTGGTATATAAAGTGGTATACAAAGCAATATAAATGCAGATATTAATAATACTAAATTATCTTAAATTGATCATTTGCAGTCTTAATAATGTGTTTTTAATGCTAAATTATAATTTTGAAGACTTTTGCATTGGTTTTGTATAGGAGTTAAGTGGTATAGCGGTATATTAAGTGGTATAGAAAACAACATGAATACAGATTTTAGGATTATAAAATTCTTCTCAAATTATAAAAAATAATCTTAGAAATTTGTTTTTAATTTTAATTCAAGATTTTTAAATATTTCTTGTTAGTATGTAATCATAGAAGTTAAGTGGTATATAAAGCGGTATACAAAATAATGTAAATGACATTTTGAAATTTTTTCAGTTGACCATATGTAATCTTAATAATATGCATTTGATATTAAATTCTGTTTTTTAAGTTTTTTTCATTGGTGTAAAACAATAGGAGTAATATAAAACTGTAGGAGTTAAGTGGTATACAAAACAATACCAAACTTTGCAGATTTTAATAAAGTAAAATTCCTTTAAACTGATAATCCTGAGAATGTGTCTTTAAAGTTGATTTTTAAATTTCAAGACTTTATTTACTAGAATTAAACTATAAGAGTTAAGTGGTATAGTAGTATATAAAGTGGTATAGAATACAATATAAATATATATTTTAATAATATGAAATTCTCCTAAATTAATGAACCATATTCCTTATTATGTCTTTCGTATTTTTGATTTTCAAGTTATTTTTTTATTGGAGGAACTGTAGGAGTTAAGTGGTATAGCGGTATATTAAGCGGTATAAAAAACGATATAAATACAGATTTTAATGATATTGATTTAATGTAATATTAGTAAAATATCTTTAATATCAGATTAGGATTTTTATGTTTTTTTATTGATATATAAATGTATGAGTTAACTGGTATAGTGGTATACAGAGCGATAAAGAACACTTAGAACGCATATTTTATTAATAAAAAATAATGTAAGTTTAATAACAAAAGTTTAAACTTAAATTATTATTTTTAAACATATTTAATTTTATATGTCTCATAGGAATTAAGTGGTATTTACTGGTAGGAAATCATATAAAAGCAGATCTTAATAATATGTTCGATAATTAAGTTATGTTGTTAAAATTGCAATATTAATTATATAAATACAATTTTTTGGTGATTTTCATACTTGTACGGTATTAAGTGGTACTGTGGTATATGTAGTGGTATGAAAACAATATTGACATTGATTTTAATAACATTATTTTTTTCATGTGAAATATAATTTTACTAATATACTTTCAATGTTTAATTGTTGTTTTTTAAATTTTTATACCGGTACGAAACTCTAGAAATTAATTGGTATAGTGGTATATAAAACGGTAAAAATGATTTAAACACCAATTTTATAAATAAGGAATAAATAATATTGTCGACTAAATTATTGTTGGATAATGATTTTAACTAATTTTTAAATTAGAAGGGAAGCGTATAACATAAGTGGTATAGTGGTATATATAGTAATAATATAAGTCTGTTATTTAAATAAGTGTGTAAATTTTATATAGTGATTTTCTACGATTTTTAAATAATAAAAACCTCAAACTTCAAGCGCTAAATTGATCTTTGATGATAGTGGTATACAAAGTGGTAAAAACAATAAATATATATAATTCAACAAAAATTATGCTATAAATCAATGAAATTTTATTAAATTAGAATTCAATCTTTAATTTTTATTTATAGTTTGTTTTATATTAGCAAGGCACGGTTTATATTAAGTGGTATAGTGGTATATAAAGTGGTAGGTAACAACAAATCTTAGTAATTTAAATTAAATTACATTTTCTATAAATTCATTGTAAAATTATGATTTTTAAATGTTTTTATATTGGTACGCAACCGTAAATATTAAGTGGTATAGTGGTGGTAAAAATACAATTATGTACGTGCATATTGAATAAGCAACGTAGTAAATAAATTTAATAATGAATTATAATTTGCACTTGTTTTATATTGGTTTAGACCCAAATTAGTTAAGTTGTATTGTGGTATATTTAGTGATTGTATTTTAATAATATAATTATATTTTCTGATTTGATAGAATGAATTTTTGAATGTTCAAAAACACATTTAAATATTGGTACGGAACCGTTAGTTATAAGTGGTATGTGGTAAAAATGTAATTAAAAATATCTGTTTTAACGTAACAAATCACGCAATTACAAATGACTTTTCATTTGCCGTGCGATCAGGCGTATTTTACATATAAACAAAATAAGAAAAAATCTTATGATTCATAAAATTAGTTATAAAATTCTTCCTTGTTTTGTTTATGTGTGAAATTCGCCTGATCGCACAGCAAATAGTTAGACATTTTCACAATTTTTACTGCCATTAATTATATTATGAGCTCTGTTATCGCAAAATTGCTTCATAAATGTACAATGGTTATCTTATGTTGGTTAAATGCAATGTTAATTATATGAAATCAATGTTAAATTGCAATTAGTAATTCGCTCAAAACTACAGGAATTAGGTGGTAAAATAATGTAATATAACTTTCTAAATTTTTATAACCCAAAAATATAATGCATCCACATTCTCCCACGTCTCTAACCACCAAACCCGCCTCCGTCTAATGTAATATATTTTTCCGCGAAATCTGCAAAAACGAATTCCGCGAATATTCTAAAATGCAATATTTTGGATGCAATTCTGCTCGCCTTTGTGTTTCTGCGAATTTCATATATTTTTCGCTTACGCCGCCGCCACAGCCTTCAACTTTGTGGGTAAACAAGACAAAAAAAATATAGGGAAATAGGAAAATAGAAATATGGGCGATATTTATATTTTTACAGGCTTCAAAAAATATTGACGTTGAATGAAAATTTTACAGAGGCGTCGGAATTGATTTTGTGCATGATATTATTATTGGTGAAGGAATGAATGGGTACGTCCGATGGATTAGGTGAACTGATACATAGGACTTTACATACAAAATTTTAGTTTTGTCACTTTTTACTTTTCGAACTTATGCTTGTATACTTTTGTGTCTTAGTTTTTTGTGTTTTATTTACTTAATCATACTAAATACTGTCAAAATAAATTTCCATGTGTTTGCTGTTTATTCAGGCGTTGTACACGCAAACTGCAACGTCACCCGTATGTTATGGAGCTGAGTCAAAAAGACCCTGATGTCTAAGATCGTTTTTTTGACATTTATGCAGTTTCTACGTAAGGTTTTCTATCTGACTACCTGAGAAATACGCCTGACTGCGCAGCAACCGCATGTCTATTGACAATATTCAGTATGGAAAGTACTTCATAATATGGCCTTGCCATAACATTTTTCAGTTATGGGCAGAATCGGTCTCTATATATTTAAAAACACATGAAAAAATTTAGTTATGATTTTTTAAATAATATATTTAGGATAAAACTTTGAACTCAATTTTGTTTCATGAACACTTAGATACGTGAATTTAATTGCTATTTAATTAAAATTAGTTATAGTTATTATAAAATTTATTTTAGAGCAAACTCTTCGGAGCCCTTATTAATTCTCTTGCTGATGTATTGGGAACTCTCACCGATGTAACATCTGTCACAGTCTAAACAATTAATTTTATAAATGGAATCGGTGTCTCTGTCAGACGGAGATTTCGATTTTAAAATAAAAAATAGGAAACTATGTATGTAGTCAAATGTAAAAACTAAAAGGAAACTTTCAACAGAAAAAAGTTTTTTTAAAAAACAAATAATGCCTTTACACTAACTATATAAAGAAGAATTTTAATCAGCAGTAAAATATTTTTGGACAACGGATATAACATTATTATTATTAATATTGAAGTTTTTTAAAAATTCTAACCTATTTTTAATTATATTATATATATATATATATATATATATATGTATATGTATATACTGGCATACCCGGCCGCGGGTTGTTGCGGTTTTTATTAGAATGCACCTGATTAAAATTAAAAAAGTTTACATTTGCTTATAAAAATTTATATCAATCCCAAAAATAAATTAAATCCGGATTGAAATTCAAATCTGGTGGATTAATCAACAAGTCAATACTCTTGATTAAAATGTTCTTTAAAACTACTAACGATCAAACAAAACTAAGATGAAAACGGACTCTTATAACGATCAAACTGCAAAATAAATCCTACTAACATAAAAATTCGAAAGGAAAAGATTGAAAAAAAAAAATCAAAAGGGACTCTACTGACGAACAAACTCTACTGAAAGGACTCTACTGAAACTGAAACTGTTCTAGTTAATTTTAAACTGTTTTGGATTTTCTTGAAATCCTCTAGGGAGTCTGAAAAGTATAAACAAAATGTTCCTAATATTCTAAAAATGCTCTTAAGTTTCTTGAAATCGGCGCAGCCGTTTTGGAGAAAAAGTTGACTTACGGCAAAAAATCTGTTCACATACACGCACACACACACACACACATACTTTTTCCAAATTTGGTCTCATTCAATTCAGAATGACATTGAAACCTCGAGAAAACATAAAATTAGCGAATCGGATTTTTTGATGAAAACATAAACTTCTCCTTCGGGAAATTAATTAAACTACTAGCCGTAAGTTCTATAAGACCATGATATATATCGCCAAAAAATTTCCATAAAAATCGGCTTAGAAGAAAACATAAAATTAGCGAGTTGAATTTTTTAATGAAAACAAACAACTCCTTCGGGAAGACGGGAAGTTAAAAACAGTAATGAATTCATCTATAGTAGCACCATCTGTCGGGTGCGGATAACACTGAAACAAACTAAACCGTATTCGTAACGTATTTACCACCTTATATTTCTAATAATTAACTTTTCTCACACTTTGGCAACTACTGAATCCTTGAATCCGGATTTAAATGTTTATCGCAAATCATCGCCTCGTATAGTAACATACGAGCTCTCCGCCACCGGCGGCTGTTAATTACAGCTGCTTTTGCGGTCTGGCCGCCGTTGCCTGTTATTATTGCATTAAATAGATAATTCAAACTGTGCAACTGTACAACTGTACAACTAGGAACATACACACTGTCTGTCCACCATCTATCCGTTAGACATTTACCCCATTTTGCCCCATTTTAGCCCATTTTAGCCCATTTCCAGACGGAAACTCTCCAGTGGTCATTATCTGCCAGAATTGCAATCACTGCATCAAAACCGCCGGTCGTCAGTAGATCAAATAGAGAGGATCGAGGATGGGTTGAGAATTTGTTGAAAATGGGTTGAGTGGGTTATTAAAGACGAGTAGTAGGTAATCAATTCACGAACACGACACTGGAGTATCTCTACTTTGTTTGATTTTCGGTTTTTGGGTGCTGATGCTGATGAAGGGCGAGGTTTGGAGATGTAACGTTTGTCGTCTTTGGGTTTTGGTTGATTTGGATTAGAAGGATAAGAAAGATTTTCTTTCTAGGTAGTCTGAAATCATTCTAGATAGTCCAACAATATGGTGGATAGTCTGGAAATATTACAAATTGTTTCAAAATATTATATACTAGCAAACCCGACGAACTCCGTTTCGCCTTCAGATGGTTTCGTGAGAAAGATGAAGAAATTGTTTGTTTGTTTTATATTCGAAAAGGAAAAATTTGATTTCATTGCGCAACAGTAATGAATTTATTTCGATTACAAAAATGAAGTGTCTTTTAGTTGAATTTCTCTAAGTAAATGAAAGTGAATTCGCAAATTATCCGTTTCATCGAAGTGCTGTTTGGTAAACCACATTTTTTGTTTTTTGGTCTGACGTTAGCACAAACAAAGCGAATGGTTTTCCAACTTGTGAACAGGCAACGTATAACTGCCCATGTAAAAAACAATGATTTTCTAAATAATCTATTTGAAATTTATCCCGCAAACACTAAGCGATTGGCCTTGCGACTTGTTATTGCGAACGCAAGGCGAACTGGAAATTGCAATCGTTTGAAGTCAAACGGAAGACCAGTCGGAATCATTGGTATGTCACCAAATCGCCAGCAATTTTTGATTGAATGGTGAAATTCAGTGCGTGTACATCATTATTGTTTGCGGCAAGAATTACGCGTTGACTTAACCAAGCATAATTCTGATAATTCTCATTAATGTCATTACTCGAATTTTTAATTACGGTGCGTGAAGTTCTAGCAATTTGCATTAAGGCACGATGCCGTGCACAACTAATTTTCTTAGCTATAAACCCTGCAGAGCGCGAGACCTTTCCAACGAATGCAAAATTGTCGAAATCGGTTTGTGCGTTCTGGAATTATATCGTCAGGAAGGAAAACCCGACTCATTTTTATATATATGTAGATAATCGTAAAATGTTCTAGGTGGTTTTTAAATGTTCACGATCGCCTGAAAATGTTTTGATAGTTTCAAAACGTTCCAGTAACTTTCAAATTGTATTAGATAGTCTAAAAATGATCTAGATTATCCGAAAATATTCTAGGTGTTCTCAAAATGTTCAAAATAGTCCAAAAATGTTCTAGATAGTGCAAAAATATACTAAATATTCTGAAAATATTCAAGGTTGGCCGAAAATGTTCTAGATGTTTTTAAAATGTTCTAGATACTACAAAGATCTAGATGATCTGAATATGTTCTAGATGGTATGAAAATGTTCTAGATACTCTGAAAATATTTAAGATGGCTTGAAGATATTCTAGAGGGATTCTAGTATTTCTTAAAATATTTCAGATAGTCTGACAATATTCTAGATATCCCAAAAAAAGTTTTAAATATTTTGAAAACATTCTAGTTGTCTCAAAATTTTCTGAATAGTCTTGAAATGTTTGAATTATTCTAAATATATTGCAAATCTAATGAAATGTTGTCATACCATATGTTGAAAATTGCTTTGAAATGTTGCAAGTTGCTTAAAAATGTTGCAAGTTGCTTAAAAATGTTGCAAGTTGCTTAAAAATGTTGCAAGTTGCTTAAAAATGTTGCAAGTTGCTTAAAAATGTTGCAAGTTGCTTAAAAATGTTGCAAGTTGCTTAAAAATGTTGCAAGTTGCTTTGAAATGTTGCAAGTTGCTTAAAAATGTTGCAAGTTGCTTAAAAATGTTGCAAGTTGCTTAAAAATGTTGCAAGTTGCTTAAAAATGTTGCAAGTTGCTTAAAAATGTTGCAAGTTGCTTAAAAATGTTGCAAGTTGCTTAAAAATGTTGCAAGTTGCTTAAAAATGTTGCAAGTTGCTTAAAAATGTTGCAAGTTGCTTAAAAATGTTGCAAGTTGCTTAAAAATGTTGCAAGTTGCTTAAAAATGTTGCAAGTTGCTTAAAAATGTTGCAAGTTGCTTCAAAATATTGCAAGTATCTTTAAAATATTGAACATGAATTTACAATGTTTCAAATGCAAGCTACTTAAAAATGTTGCAAAAAAAACTTGAAAATGAATGTTTAATTCAATGAAAATGTTGCAAGTTGTGTTATAATGTTGCAAGCTACTTAAAAATGTCGCAAAGCACTTCAAAACTAGTTGGTTTGGTATTTAGCCTTGAGGCAAATTACATGAACTTCCCGATATGTGTAAATAATCGACTTGATCAAAAAATGTGTTAATAAATACTTCATCAATCCTACTTTAAAAAAAAACGATAATAATTTTAGCAAAGTTTGACGAATTTTTAAAATTAAACTACTTGTTGTAAGGCCGTAATATTACAGTAAGTTCTATAAGACCATGATGTATATCGCCAAAAAAGTTCCATGAAAAAAGGCTTAAATTTTTTTTTAACAGTTAATTACAAGAAAACGGCTCGGTAGATTTTCACCTAAAATTAATCAGCATAATCCCAACTAATATCTTTCGAACAGTTTTTGATTTTTAAAATCGGTTTGGTAGGATAAGCTTAAATGTGGACGAAAATTTAACACTTTTTTTTAACATTTAATTACAAGAAAACGGCTCGGTAGATTTTCACCTAAAATTAATCAGCATCATTCCCAAATGATATCTTTCGAACAGTTTTGATTTTTCAAAATCGGTTCGGTAGGATGAGCTTAAATGTGGACGAAAAGTTCAACACTTTTTTTCAAATTACAAAGAAACGGCTTGGCAGATCGTTGCACAAAACTGACAAACGATAGTCCTCACCGAAATACATCAAATGGCTTTTAAATTTCTAAAATCGGTTCAGGCGTTTTTGAGAAAACGTCGATCAAAAGTCTAATTTTGACAAATGCCAAAAAGACCATACTGATTTTTGCAAACTTTGACGAATTTTTAAAGCTGAACCAGTTGTCGCAGGGCCGTAATATTTTAGTATGATCTAGAAGACTATGGTATCTATCGTCAAAAAAATAATCATAAAAATCGTCGAAATTTTTTTTTTAAAAAACTTTATTACAAGAAAACGGCCCGGCCGATCTCTACCAAAAACTAATCAGCACGATTCCCAACCAATATCTTTCGAACGATTTTTGAATTTTCAAAATCGATTCATAACTGCGGGCTAAAACGTGGACGAAAGAGTTTTCACTTCTCTGCTATTACGAAGAAACGGTTTGGCCGATCGTCGCACAAAACTGTCAAACAATAGTCCTCATCGAAATACATCGAATGGCTTTTAAATTTTTGAAATCGGTCCAGCCGTTTTTGAGAAAACGGCGATTTACGGCAAAAAATCTGTTGGTGCACACGCACACACACACACACACACACACACACACACACACACCACACACACACACATACTTTTTCCAAATTTGGTCTCATTCGATTCAGAATGGCTTGAAACGTCGAGAAAACATAAAATTAGCGAATCGGATTTTTTGATGAAAACATAAACTTCTCCTTCGGGAAGTTAATAAATGCTCAGTTCAATGAAAATATTGCAAGTTGCTTAAAAATGTTGCAGGTTGCTTTGAAATGTTGCAAGTTGCTTAAAAATGTTGCAAGTTGCTTAAAAATGTTGCAAGTTGCTTAAAAATGTTGCAAGTTGCTTAAAAATGTTGCAAGTTGCTTAAAAAATGTTGCAAGTTGCTTAAAAATGTTGCAAGTTGCTTAAAAATGTTGCAAGTTGCTTAAAAATGTTGCAAGTTGCCTAAAAATGTTGCAAGTTGCCTAAAAATGTTGCAAGTTGCTTAAAATGTTGCAAGTGCTTAAAAATGTTGCAAGTTGCTTAAAAATGTTGCAAGTTGCTTAAAAATGTTGCAAGTTGCTTAAAAATGTTGCAAGTTGCTTAAAAATGTTGCAAGTTGCTTTGAAATGTTGCAAGTTGCTTTGAAATGTTGCAAGTTGCTTAAAAATGTTGCAAGTTGCTTAAAAATGTTGCAAGTTGCTTAAAATGTTGCAAGTTGCTTAAAAATGTTGCAAGTTGCTTAAAAATGTTGCAAGTTGCTTCAAAATGTTGCAAGTTGCTTCAAAATATTGCAAGTATCTTTAAAATATTGAACATGAATTTACAATGTTTCAAATGCAAGCTACTTAAAAATGTTGCAAAAAAACTTGAAAATGAATGTTCAATTCAATGAAAATGTTGCAAGTTGTGTTATAATGTTGCAAGCTACTTAAAAATGTCGCAAAGCACTTCAAAATAAATGCTCAGTTCAATGAAAATATTGCAAGTTGCTTAAAAATGTTGCAGGTTGCTTTGAAATGTTGCAAGTTGCTTAAAAATGTTGCAAGTTGCTTAAAAATGTTGCAAGTTGCTTAAAAATGTTGCAAGTTGCTTAAAAATGTTGCAAGTTGCTTAAAAATGTTGCAAGTTGCTTAAAAATGTTGCAAGTTGCTTAAAAATGTTGCAAGTTGCTTAAAAATGTTGCAAGTTGCTTAAAAATGTTGCAAGTTGCTTAAAAATGTTGCAAGTTGCTTAAAAATGTTGCAAGTTGCTTAAAAATGTTGCAAGTTGCTTAAAAATGTTGCAAGTTGCTTAAAAATGTTGCAAGTTGCTTAAAAATGTTGCAAGTTGCTTAAAAATGTTGCAAGTTGCTTAAAAATGTTGCAAGTTGCTTAAAATGTTGCAAGTTGCTTTAAAAATGTTGCAAGTTGCTTAAAAATGTTGCAAGTTGCTTAAAAATGTTGCAAGTTGCTTAAAAATGTTGCAAGTTGCTTAAAAATGTTGCAAGTTGCTTTGAAATGTTGCAAGTTGCTTAAAAATGTTGCAAGTTGCTTAAAAATGTTGCAAGTTGCTTAAAAATGTTGCAAGTTGCTTAAAATGTTGCAAGTTGCTTAAAAATGTTGCAAGTTGCTTAAAAATGTTGCAAGTTGCTTAAAAATGTTGCAAGTTGCTTAAAAATGTTGCAAGTTGCTTAAAAATGTTGCAAGTTGCTTGAAATGTTGCAAGTTGCTTAAAAATGTTGCAAGTTGCTTAAAAATGTTGCAAGTTGCTTAAAAATGTTGCAAGTTGCTTAAAAATGTTGCAAGTTGCTTAAAAATGTTGCAAGTTGCTTAAAAATGTTGCAAGTTGCTTAAAAATGTTGCAAGTTGCTTAAAAATGTTGCAAGTTGCTTAAAAATGTTGCAAGTTGCTTAAAAATGTTGCAAGTTGCTTAAAAATGTTGCAAGTTGCTTAAAAATGTTGCAAGTTGCTTAAAAATGTTGCAAGTTGCTTAAAAATGTTGCAAGTTGCTTAAAAATGTTGCAAGTTGCTTAAAAATGTTGCAAGTTGCTTAAAAATGTTGCAAGTTGCTTAAAAATGTTGCAAGTTGCTTAAAAATGTTGCAAGTTGCTTAAAAATGTTGCAAGTTGCTTAAAAATGTTGCAAGTTGCTTAAAAATGTTGCAAATCACCTAAAAATGTTGCAAACCACTCAAAATGTTGCAAACCACTCAAAAATGTTGCAAACCACTCAAAAATGTTGCAAACCACTCAAAAATGTTGCAAACCACTCAAAAATGTTGCAAACCACTCAAAAATGTTGCAAACCACTCAAAAATGTTGCAAACCACTCAAAAATGTTGCAAACCACTCAAAAATGTTGCAAACCACTCAAAAATGTTGCAAACCACTCAAAAATGTTGCAAACCACTCAAAAATGTTGCAAACCACTCAAAAATGTTGCAAACCACTCAAAAATGTTGCAAACCACTCAAAAATGTTGCAAACCACTCAAAAATGTTGCAAACCACTCAAAAATGTTGCAAACCACTCAAAAATGTTGCAAACCACTCAAAAATGTTGCAAACCACTCAAAAATGTTGCAAACCACTCAAAAATGTTGCAAACCACTCAAAAATGTTGCAAAACACTTTTAAATGTTGCAAAACACTTTTAAATGTAGCAAAACACTTAAAAATGTTGCAAATTACTCGAAAATGTTGCAAATTACTCGAAAATGTTGCAAATTACTCAAAAACGTTGCAAATTACTCAGAAACGTTGCAAATCACTTGAAAATGTTACAAGTCGTCTCAAAATATTTCAAAACCTTCAAAATTTTATCAAATTTGCTGGAAATATTAAATCTAGCTGGACAAAAGCTAACATTGAGCAGCAATTTTTTATTTAGAAAATGCACTCTTAAGACATACACTATGTATGTCCAAATGTTAATTTCTATTGACTATAACTTCATTATTTACACATATCAGACAATTCATGCAACTTGTCTTAAGGCAAAATGCAACTCACACCTAGTTCCATGAATTCCAACCTATCTATTTATCCATTTTGTTATATAAGTTTCTAGTAAATAAATAATTTATTCATGAGTCCTTTCACCCTACCTTGAGGAACTTCCAAACGTATATCACAGCAAGAATATCGTATCTACTTCCTCGTACAAAGAAATCTTGATTGAGATTCATTCTGCATTAAATCCTTTGCCGCAATTTCTAAATAAATTGCCGTCCAAACGAATTGCCGTGAATCCTTTGCCGTTGAAACTTTTGTAATATAATAGGAAAAGCTTCATTTTAAAGCTTCGAATCTGAATTTACAGTCCGCCATTTGCCATTCGCCAGAACTCTTTTCCGAACTTCATTTAAATCGTGTTAATTCTCTGAAATTCAGCAACAATCAACGTAGTTAGCGGAGTTGGCGGTAGAGGACGATAGGGGAGACCGGGAGAAAATGGTATAAATTAAAAAAAAATGTAATGGAAAAGTGAATTGATAAATGGCTAATTGAGAAATTTGTTAAAACAATTTGAAAGGAAATTTAATTTTGTTTGAATCAATTTTTGACACATTTTTCTTAAAAGTGTGATATTGCTAAAAATTAAGGTTTTTTTTTTAAAAAAAGATCTGGTTTTCTGAAAGTTTTAAAGTTTTTCAAAAATTTTTGTTCCTACGAAATCCTTTGTTCTTTCTAAATCCTTTTAGAAAAGTTTTGAATGTTCTTTTCTTAATTTTTTTTTAACTTCCCGTAGAGTAGTTATAGTAATGGGCCGCAAATAAAAAATGAAAATTTTTGCATTTCTCGACGTTTTGAAGGTTTCTGAACATTTTACTGGCATACCTCAGAAACTAAATGGATGTGTGTGTATGCGTGTGTGTTTTGTATGTTCGTAATTTTTCGTCCACGTTTTCGGGCGCACGGATCAACCGATTTGAATGGTTAAAAAAATATTCGAAATCGAGTTTTTGAGAGAACGGAGTATCGGATTTGAATGATTTGAAAAGCATTCAATTATTAATGATTGGGAGAAGTGGTTATTAGTTTTTCGCAAAGGCAGGCCCAGTCATTTCGAAGACACGGAGCTAAATGTATAAAAAATGACAGTTTTTGAGAGAACTAAGCGTCCGATTTAATTGATTCAAAGAACTTTCTGCTTGTCTTAACAAAATCATTAATTTTGAAAAACAAAATTTTTTGTTCAAACTTTTTTTCATTTTTTTTTAAAATTATTTGTAATATCGAAAATAATTCAGATTTTATTTTTAATTCTGACTATAGTTCTAATATACTTTAAACAAATAATTTCAACTCTGCAATTCAGTTTATATAATTCTTATAAATATTAGACAATGTTACAATATTTATAATAATCTATTTGAAAACATTCTGTGTTCGTCGAACATTTCGTTACGGTACGGAAAGTTCCAGCAATTTGCCTTAAGGCACGATGCCACCTACCCCACTAGTTTATATATAAATTATTTATCTTTTTGAAAATATTATCGTATTTCTCTTGTTAAAAAAGCAAAGAAAAGTGCTGAAAAGAACGTACTGATAAGTCAACTATGTATGAAAATAAGGAAAGGGACTCTACTGACTAGTAAACTAAAACGAGATAAATAGGGAGTCTACTGACGAACAAACTAGACAAAAATATCTAAATAAGACTCTAACAAATTGAAAAGGAGACTCTACTGACGAGCAAATTAATACAAGTCACAAAGGGATTTTACTAACAGACACACTGAAAAATAAAATAACTAGTGGGGTGTATGGCATCGTGCCTTGAGGCAAGTTGCTGGAACTTCCCGTACCGTAACGAAATGTTCGGGGAATACTGAATGTTTTCAAATAGATTATTAATAATATTGTAACATTGTCTAATATTTATAAGAATTATATAAATTGAATTTCAAAGTTGAAATTATTTGTTTAAAGTATATTAGAACTTTAATCAGTATTGAAAATGAAATCTTTTTGAAAAGAAAAGTTGAGTCAAAATTAGTTTTTTCCAAAATCAATTATTTTGTTAAGACAAGCAGAAAGTTCTTTGAATCATTTAAATCGGACGCTTAGTTCTCTCAAAAACTGCAATTTTTTGCACATTTAGCTCTGTATCTCCGAAACCGCTGGGCCTGCCTTTGCCAAAAACTAATCACCCCTTCTCCCCGTCAATACGAATTAAATGTTTTTTGGACCATTCAAATCGGATTCTCCGATCTCTCAAAACCTCGATTTCTATTTTCTGCACTCTTTGCTCCATATCTCCGAAACGGCTGGACCTGCCTTTGCGAAGGCAGGTAATCAGCACATCTTCCTATCAATAGGAATCGAATGTTTTTTGAAAAATTGTATCCGCACACACACACACATCCATTTTTTCTGAGGTATGTCAAATTGTTCAGCAACCTTCAAAACGTGGAGAAATGCAAGAATTTTCAATTTCGATTTTTGGACGATTACAATAGCTTACCCTAGGGGAAGTTAAATATTAAAGGGACTCTACTGATAACCAATTCACATAAGTTTATACTAAATAAATAATTTTTCTGAGTCCTTTTACCCTACCTTATGTAAATCACAGCAAATATATCGATGGAAAAGAGACTCTACTGAGCAAACTAAGAAATAATAGAAAGAAATACACTAAGAAAAAAAAATAAAAAAAGAATCATACGGACGATCAGACTAAAAAAAATAAAATGCGACTCTACAGACGAGCAAACCAAAAAAATAACTATACCTAACTCGTACTAAAAATAATCAAAACTAAGTTTATAAAATTTAAATTTAAACGTTTATGAACCTGTTTTTGAGTTATAAAAACTGTATAAAACAGCAATCTCATCCATCTCATCATACAAAAAAATCCTCACTCTCATCCTCGCACCCCGCCCTGTCGCCACCCTCAAACACAAACTTTATCCGCATACTGAAAACTCGAATTAAAATCTCAAAGTCCGTTTCCCCACCACCAGGCGGCTCCACTGGCAGTAAAGTAATCACACTGATTAGCAATTCATAGCATCTCATTTTGTCGCCCTCTAACGTTTGCGGTACCTACTATACCTTTGCGATAAATATTCATGGAAACTATATACATTCGCGTGTATGAAAAGTTAGTAGAGTCCCTTCATGGTAGTTTTAATGTTGATGATTTTATTTGAAAGTTGGCAATTGCGTCGTCGAGTTGTCGACAAATCAGAAAAACGGTGGAGGGTTTTGGTTTATTTTATTTTATTTTATTTTATTTTAATAGAGGAAACGTGGGGTGAATGGTACAGTTGAACTAGTATTTATTGGTGATGACTGTTATGTTAATACAAATGCACTCGAATCAATTTACTATGTTCTAGTACGATTTTAAGGTATGCCAAGTTGCTTTAGAGATTTGGTGTATTAGAAAACATTGTAGAACATGAATTTTTCAACAAATTTGCGGAATATATTATTAACTTTGGACGAACAATTTAAAAGTTATAAGAGATTCATTAAATAAATGCACTAAGCCCATGTTGCTGCACCATAAACAGTACAGTGGGCCGAATTAGGTCAAATTATTTTTATATGGTAAAAATCGATGTGGGGTATCAAATGAAAGGTCTCGACGAGTACTATACAAAAATCATGATTGTGCGCTCTAAAAACAAATAAAGTTAAAACATTATACAGCTTTCTTACGTTTAATGCTGATTTCAAGTTTTACGTTACGTTTGAGAACGATTTTAAATTAAACCGAGTTGCTATAAAGATTTGGTGCATTAGAAAACATTGTAGAACATGTATTTTTCAATAAATTTGCCGAATATTTCATTAACTTTGGACAAACGCTTCAAAAGTTACAAAACATAATAAATAAATGCACTACGCCGTAGTGGCTGTACTATAAACAGTACAGTGGGCCGAATTGTGTCAAAATATTTTTGTTTGGTTAAAAATGATGTGGGGTATCAAATAAAAGGTCTCGACGAGAACTTTAAGAATATCATGGTTAAAAACTTTTTCAAGTAAAAGAGTTCCGTACAAGACAGTTTTAGGGTATGTAATATTTTTTGTTAGTTTTTAAATGCGATTTTATGTTAGCCGGGGTCTCTATAGAGGTGTTACTATAACTAGTATTGTTCATAATTTAATTTTGTACGAATTTGTCGAATATTTCATTAATTTTAAATGAACCGTTTAGAAGAGTTTCAGTAAATAAATCCACGACCTCTTGACGTTGCTGTACTATAAACAGTACAGTGGGCCGAAGTAGGTCAAAATATTTTTGTATGGTAAAAATCGATGTGGGGTATCAAATGAAAGGTCTCGACGAGCATTTCACAAAAATCATGGTTATAGACTCTAAATACAAATAACGTTAAAACATTATACAGCTTTTTTACGTTTATTGCTGTTTTCAAGTTTTACTTTAAGTTTGAGAACGATTTTGAATTATACCGGGTTGATTTAGAGATTTTGTGTATTGGAAAACATTGTAGAACATGTATTTTAAGACAAATTTGCCGAATATTTCATAAACTTTGGACGAACGGTTCAAAAGTTAGAAAACATGTGGTAAATAAATGCATTCTGCTGTACTATGAACAGTACATTGGGCCAAATTGGGTCAAAATATTTATGTATGGTCAAAATCGATGTGGGGTATCAAATAAAAGGTCTCGATAAGAACTTTAAGAATATCATGGTTATGGACTCTAAAAACAAATAAGATTAAAAACATTATACATTTCTCTTGCTATTAATGATAATTCAAAGTTTTACTGAATTCTTATGTATGAGAACGATTTTTATAACTCTACTGACGAACAAACTAAAGAGAAAAAAATAAGCTTTAGTAAAAAGCATTCTAGAAAATTGGAAAAGAAAAAGGGACTCTACTGACCAGCAAACCAAAGATTTGGAAAGTAACAAAAAAAATATCTATGAGGAAACTAAAAGAAAAGACATAATTAGAGAAAAGTACCAAGAAGAAAAATATAAAAAAATCTTAATTATTATCGATTAAGTCGATTATGAGGAAGTTAATGCAACTTGCCTTAAGGCAAAATATAACTCACACCTAGTTTCATTAATTTCGACCCATCTATTAATATATCATCCGATCTACTAATCCATTTTAATCTATCATATTCAACCAATTAACGCATTCTAATTCAACTGCCACGATGTCGCTTCGATATATATATATATATATATATATATATATATATATATATATATATATATATATATAGGGAATAGGTAAAGGTATAAGGGTACGTAACTTAAATGAGGGTACGTAACTCCTGACTGCTCCTGCTATCGATAAATTACAACATTGTATCGACGACTACGAGATATACACAATGATGTATCGATATATCGGTGTATCGATTTTAACACCACCCGTACTTGTACTGTTTGGGGACATTCATCTTGGGGATTTGGAAGGGATTAATGAGGTAAAGGGTACAGGTGATATATGTATATATATATATATATATATATATATCGCAATGATTTATTCTATTTTGTTAATTATATTCACAATCTTTGCATAAAAAAAATTTTACGTCTCCAGTTCTTCCATGATTTACTAAAAACATCGATTCTAAATACTAGTGCCATCTTTGTGCCCGTTAATGGTCTCGTTTACTCATCAGTAGCCTCTTTTTCAACTTGTTTTAGTTTGCTCGTCAGTAGAGTTTCTTGTTTTTCTCCCATTTTCAATTTAGGTAGAGTTCATTTCTTTTTCTTCGACCTGTTTACTGATTTTTTTCATTCTTTTTGTTTTTTTAGTTTGCATCTCAGTAGACTTTTTTTTAACCTTTTTGGTACTTTGCTTGTTAATAGAGTTATATATATATATATATATATATATATATATATATATAAATAGATCTTCAGTCGAAATTCTTGCTCTTTTCAAATCTTTAATTTGGTCGTCAGTAGAACCCAATTTAAATTTGTTCTATTTTGCAATAAAATTAAATTGCTCATCAGTAGATTTCATTTTATTAACTTCTCGTAAGGTAGTTATAGTGATGAGCCGAAAATCAAAAATGAATTTTTTTGCATTTCTCGACGTTTTGAAGGTTTCTGAACATTTTACTGGCATACCTCAAAAACTAAATGGATGTGTGTGTATGGATACAATTTTTTGTCCACGTTTTCGGGCGCACGGATCAATCGATTTGAATGGTTTAAAAAACATTCTCTCTTTTGATAGGAACATGTCCTGATTAGTTTTTGGCAAAGGCAGGTCCCGCCATTTCGTAGATACAGCGTTAAATGTGCAAACAATGGCGGTTTTTGAGTGAACTAAGCGTCCGATTTGAATGATCTGAAAAAACTTTCTGTTTGTATTGACAAAACAATTGCTTTTGAGGATAAAAAAATTATTGCATCTTATTTTATTTTTCATAAAATATTTTTTTAATTTTGGATCAAAAATTCAAAAAATTAGGCAGGCTAAGCACAGTCTAAGCGCCACTCTGGTGCAAATATTTACCCAAGTGCGTTTAGACTGTTTATTTATTTTTTTGAAATTGAATTCGAAATGAAATGACGATTGTTAATGTTCTGGAGATAAATTCTGAAGATTTATGATTTACATTTGATTTGCTCAGATATAAGAAGATAGCAAAAATAATGAAACTTACAGTATTTGTTGTAATAATATATTCGAAAACGTTTAAAATTTCTCGAATATTTGATTATGATGCGGGAAGTTACAGCAATTTGCCTTAAGGCACGATGCCATACACCACTAGTTATATTTTTTTTACATCATGATGCAAGAACTTTTTTTACATCATGTCACTTTGCTTATGAGTAGAGTCTTATCCAAGGGTTGTAAAGACAACTATTTATTGGATTGTCATTAAAATTACATTCCTTTTAATATAGTTTACTCGTCGATAAAGTTAGTCATTCCTCTCTTGATAATTTCTTTGTTAGTGTCAGTTTCCTTGATAGTTTCCCTCTTTTGGGTATATATTATTCCAACATTCCTTTCAAGTTGTTTTTAGTCTAATGTTTTCTAATCTAGTGCTTTACAGTGGTTTCTAATCCTTACGAGCGCTTTTCAGTGCTTTCAAGTGCCCTTGAGAGGGTTCAAGGACGTTTAGGATTATATAAACGTACAAATCCCATTCAATGCGAATCAAACCCGGTTTGAAACTTCACTATAACCAAATTGCCTATTGGCAAGTTTCAATTTAAGACAATATAGACATCATCACACACTTGCTACCGATTGCCTTTTAATCCTCCTGCAAGTGCCTTTGCTTCATCTCGTTCACACGACTTGCTCCCAAATTTTTTCTTCGACTTTTTCTCCACCTGCTCCACACTTGCTCCATCTGCTGCTGCTGCTCCCAAATTCTAACCATTCACCGCCATCACCGCCAGTCGGTGGTGGTGTATTGTAATCGAATCAAACACATGTACATATGGAGTAGTAGTATAATAATACAGTAGGTACCCATCGTGCAATTTAATCTGCTCCAAAGTTTATTTCGACTCGGCGAATTCTTGTTTTTAAACGGATTAACCTCTCCGACAAACTCTCTCTCTCTGGACGATGTAATATGAACGATATATATATATATATATATATATATATATATATATATATATATATATATATCGAACAAGGGGCCAACAGTGTACCAACGCCGCCGCTTATGCAATTATATTAAAGTTGTGTTTAGCCGAAGCTGCGCCTAATTTAATAAGGATACTGATTCGGATACATCTATACAAGTATTAGTAGCTGTTTGGCTACTGTTGAGGATTACTTTACTCTATCGAAGAGTACGTACGTTTAATAAGAGCAAACGGGGCGACCAATGGGGTGCCGAGTGCACGTTCGGTAAAGGATTTAGTCGCATTAAAAAGCATTCACTTGTTGTCCTTAGGCATATAATACATACCAAAAACATTCCAAACGTGCTAAGACAATTAATATAAAGCTTTATACCCATGTACGGGTGTAAATAGGTACATGACACAACATTTATTGCTGTGGGATTGAACTGTAAACAATAACTAACGCAACAGTGAAAGAATTTTTAAAATCCGTCAATAAATACGCGAGTTATGGACGTTTTTAGTATTGTTTTTGACGTCAGGCGACAGTGATATCGCTCCAGAATTTAAAAACGGCATAATTTTTGCATTTGTTGAGATATTTTGATGCGGTTTTCACACGTTTGTGTTATTTTGTTCAAAGTTTTGTAATAAATAAGTTAATTTAAAATTCATGCTATATATTTTAACAAATGAGACTAAATACTTAGAAAAATCTGAGTATTTGTATATGAATTTGTTAGGTTTGTAAAAGTTTTGTTTGCAATATATTTATATATATTTATTAGGCTTTATACCCATGTACGTGTGTGAAAAGGTACATTATACTACATTTATTGCTGTAGGATTGAAGTGTAAATTACAGCTAACGCAGCGGTGAAAGAATTTTTGAAATCGGTCAATAAATAAGCGAGTTACGGACGTTTTTAGTTTCGTACGACTGCAGCGCCATTGTTTTTGCATCAGGCGACAGTGATGTCACTCGAGAATTTAAAAACGTCATAACTTTTGCATTTGTTGAGATATTTTGATGCGGTTTTCACACTTTTGTGTTATTTTGTTCAAAGTTTCATAATAAATAAGAAGATATAACATTTATGCTATATATTTTATCAAATTATACCTAAATACTTAGAAAAATCTGAGTATTTTAATATGAATTTGTTACGTTTGTAAAACTTTTATTTACTTTATATATATATATATATATATATATTTATATATTATTTATTTTATATATTATTTATAAATATATTTATAAGGCTTCATACTCATATACGGATGCAAATAGGTACATTATACTACATTTATTGCTATAGGATTGAAGTGTAAATCATAACAAACGCAACAGTGAAAGAATTTTTAAAATCCGTCAATAAATACGCGAGTTATGGACGTTTTCAGTTTAGCACGACGGAAGCACCATTGCTTTTGACGTCAGGCAGCAGTGATGTCACTCCAGAATTTAAAACTCGCATAACTTCTGCATTTGTTGAGATATTTCGATGCGGTTTTCACACTTTTGTGTATTTTTGCTCAAACTTTTATTCTAAATCACGAACTTTATAAAATTTCAACTCCAACACCACTTATTACGCCAAACACGTTTTTACAAAACTATCTTCATTATTATTATAATTTTATTTTATCTCGTAACAGGTGTTTATCAGTTCCAAAGAAATGTGCAGGCTGATCTCTCGAACAAGATCATTTCTCAAGTGTTGTGTAATTGTGATATTTATTATTGTAATTATAATTAAATAATAAAATTATTTAATTATTATGGCGTGCCTTGTTAATTTAATTTTTGACAAAAGAAAAAAAGTGGTTGTGATTATGAAGTGGGTGGCAGTGATTTGGATACTTTTTGGATTTGGATGCACTTTGGGGCAGGAGATCACGAGAGTGGACCCTTTAGGTAAATAGTTAAATATATATAACAATAAATAATAAATATATATATAATAATAAAATTTTATTGATTTAGACTTTCTAATATTTATTTCCGAAAATTAATTTTTATTATGGAAGATGATTTTTTACAAAGTTTAAACTGTTTTGACTGTTCCTAAGATCTTGCAAGGTCTTCAATTGATTTTGACATGAAACTGTTTGGGTTCGTTCCAATTTTTCAAGTATTTTTTCAAGATCTTTTATAGACTTTTCATAGATTTACTTAAAACTTCTTGAAATTTCAAACGATTTATTTTCATTTTTAAATTATTTTTTTTATAAAATTCCATGGTCTTTCAAGATCTTGCAAGACCTTTAATCGATTTTGAAATTTTTACTTCAACCTTGCTAGATCTTTCATAAACTTTGATTTTTTGACAAATTCATCAAGATCTTTCTGAAATTCCCAAACATTTTTGTCTGTTTTTAAACACTTTTTCATAAAATTTAATGTTCTTTCAAGATCTTCAGAGATCTTTTATCGATTTTGAAATATTTTACTGACCTTGAAAGAATTATATATGTTTTGCATTGCCAAAAATTTCTTCCATTTACAGTTTTTTTTTATATAATTAACTTCATAATTTTGTATTGATCTTTAAGATCTTACTAGATGCTTCTATGATTTTTGCAGATCTCTACTCATATAATACATTTAATATTGCTAAACAATTCTTCTAAAATCTTTATAGACCTTTATTGTTTTTTTAGAAATCTTAATAGATTTTCATCGATCTCTAAAGATCTCTGCTATTCTTCAACCGTGCATTTATTATTACAAAGATCTATTCGAAGATCTTTATAGATCTTCATACATTCTTCAAAAGTCTTGATAAATCTTTATGGATTTCCGAATATTTCAGCTTATCTACAACCATGCATTTATTATTACCAAAGATTCAGCCTAAGGTCTTTATAGATCTTTATCGATTTTTTGAAGAGCTTGATAGATCTTTATTGATATCTAAAGATGTCTGCTATTTTTCAACATTTCATCAATTACTACAAAAGACTTATTCAACGATCTTAATAAATCTCCATAAATTTTTCAATGATCTTATTAGATCTTCATCGATCTCCAAAAATCTCTGCTATTCTTCAACCATGTATTTATTTTTACTAAAGAATTTTTTCAAGATTTTCATAGATCCTGATTTTTTTTTAAATATTCACAGATCTATGGATTTCCCAAGGTTTCAGCTTATCTACAGCCATGCATTTATTTTTACCAAAGAATTATTTCAAAATTTTTATAGATCTTTATAGTTCTTTTACAGATCTCATCTCTTTTATAGATCTGTTTTATTTTATGTCACCAAAGATTTATATTTTCAATATAATATGCTCTAGATTTTTTTTTCATTTTAAAAATTTTATTTACCTAGAAAGATCTTCTTCAATTTCGACCCTGAAAATGAATTCGTGTCATCACGCGAAAAAACATGAGAAATTAATTACTAAATTGCAAAACTTCAAAACTTATTTACATCAAGTAATTTCTTCCAAATTTTTGTTAGATATTTTTTGCTTAGTTTATGGCTGAAACTATATGGAAACGTAACAAATACGTAACAAACAAAATCAACATAAATATGGGTCAATTATTCAGGGCGGTAAAACAATATTTATACATTTCTATTCTGTACGTTTTGATCTTGAATACGAATCCGTGTCATCACTCAGCACATCAAACACGAAATTATTGAATAAATTGCAAAAATATATATAAAAACGTGAAACAATCTACCAGTGTTTTAAATTAAATCTGGATGTGAGAAGAGCATATATAAAAAACAACCCAAAAATTGGTATATACATATGATTTTTTCTGAGGCTATTTAAAATGATCAGGTGGTCTGGACACAACCACAATCTAGAACTTAAAAAAGAGCTTTATTATTAAAGAGGTTTACATGCGATTGAAGTAAAACTTATTTGCTACTGTACAAGATGGCATTTAAGTTAAAAATAAATACATCATATAACAATTTTGAATAATGTTTATTAGTAATACGGTAACACTTGTGATACACATATTTATCAGTGTCAACCATTATGCACATTTATATGATAAATTATAAATTATATATTTATAATAGCATTAAAAATATTTATAAAATTTAAAGACAACAATGTAATTAAAGTCATACTTCAAATACGACATGATCGGTTTGTCATTGTAATTAGCATTTAGAAATGAACCTTCATTAAAGAAATCAAGTAATTGCTGTTTAATAAATTCTATAATATTCGCTCACACAGTAAACAAATATTATTTTCGTAACTTTACTCATCATGTAATAATTGTGTTTGGAAAACTTCATGTAATTAAAATTAACATACATTCATTGACAGCTTGTATTTTTTTCACTCATTCTTTGAACAGCTGAACATCTGTCTTTCCTAAAAAATATTTTTCATTTCAATAACTTCAAAGATTTATAGAAACTACGAATAATATAGAAATAATTTCTAATCAATAAACCTACGTTTAGTACAGGGCTCAAAGGTTTAATTTGTTTTATTATTTTCAAGGAACAGGATAAAATATTTTTCTGATTCAGGCATTTTTCATTAAATCAAGGTTTGTACTACGATGTAACTTTAAAATTTTTATTTATCTATGCCGATTTTCTTGTTGATGCCGGTACGCATACAACGTTGATGCCAGCAAGAATACAACGACAGATCTCTATTCTCATATACGACGGACTAATCAGAATTGACCCGTATTGATATGATTTCATCGAGAGCGAATGACGTACTGTTCGGGCGTGACGCATTTTCGTTGCATTTGTATGGATTTACGCCCCAGTCGTGCCTAAAGAAGTTTTACTTAAAAAATAACTTCTCGCAATTCGTCCGTCACAAAGACAAACTTCTATTAAATAATCATTTTCCGTCCGTCCGTCCGTCGGTCCGTCCATCGACGGAGCTTCCTGAAATCTAATTTCCTTCACGATTGTAAGAAGTTGAAGTTAGAGTCGTGGGAGTTTTCCATTTTTTTTTTTCTAATTTCCCGAGACTTTCGGGGCCGCCGTCGTTTGAAAATGCAAGCAAACGCAATTAGTCATGCAGATGGAATCTTATCCGACTAATTAAATTCCTATGAGTGGAAGAAGTCGGTGGAGCAGGCGAAGGAATGAGGCTGTATGTACGTGTGTGTGTGTTTGTGTTTGTGTTTGTATGTTCGACGAGATGCTCTCAGAATTTTAACTTAATAACTGCAAAAGCTGTAATTTGTGCCATAAATAAGGCAGGAGGAATTATGGCAAAGTTTTTGTAGGAAGAAATTACACGCCCGCAAGTAAATATATACATTTGTAATTTATTACGTTAGTTCAGGCATTAATTTTACGTTTGATGTACTGAGTTGATGGCACAGATTTGTGTTCAGGGTCGAAACGTACGGAATAAATTTATACTTAACAGATTGGAAAATAGTTTTTCACATTTGCCTGTCATCTTCTCGCGTCTAGATTTAGTTTGAAGGACTGAAAAATTGTTTTTTCATGCTTGCTTGTTAGTAGATTCCTTTTTTGTCTTCTCAAGTTCAGATTTTCGATTCAGCAATCGTTCAGAAAATTATTTTTTTATATTTGCAAATTAACAGTATTACAGAATTTCTGGTAATAAATATAACCGACATGCTCGTAGGTCAACCATTGGGTTGCCCTTTAACAAAAGCCTTAATATTCGCAACTTTCAAGTTTTGTTTTCGAGAAATGATAATCCTAAATTTGCTCGTCAGTAAGGTTCCTTTTTTTCTCGATCTAAAATTCGGTTTGCTCGTCAGTAGAGTCCTTTTTGTCAAAAAAATACTGTTCTTCTTTAGTTTTACCAGAGTACCTTTTTTATCTTAACACATTTAAGATGAAATGGAAAAGACATAGGCCCAAATTGCTTGTCAGTAGACTTGTTTTTTATACCCATTAAATATTTATTTTACTTGATTCATGTTCAAGTTGAGTTTTAGCTTTATTTTTTTGGCTTGTAATTTTTTTGGTACTTTTTTTGGTCAGGGTCCATGTCTCTGATCCCACGAGAGCCGGACTGCAAACATAGACCTTTATTCTTCCTGAACATTAATGTTAATAAGCAATTATTGTTTTCAATTGCGTTTTTAGGGTATACCGAGTTGCTGTAGAACTTCATGATATTAGACAAAATTTTACATCATTTAATTTTCTACAAATTTGCTTTAAACATCAATCAGATCGAGCGAACGGTTTGAAAGTTACAAGCAATATAGTTCGCGATGCAGTATTGCTGTGTTATAAACAGTACAGTGGGCCGAATTGGGTCAAAAAAAATTATATGGTAAAAATTGATGTGGGGTATCAAAAAAAAGGTCTCGATGAAAACTTTATAAAAATTATAGTTATAGACTCTGAAAAAATTAAAAACATTATACATTTTTCCTAGACCTAATGATAATTCAAAGTTTTACTGAGTTCTTATGTTTGACATCGATTTTAAAATATACCGAGTTGCTGTACGGCTTTGGCGTGTTAGATAAAATTATAGAAAATTCATTTTTGGACAAATTCGCCGAATATTTCATTCCAATTAAGCGAACGGTTTAAAAGATACAAGCAATATAGTAAATAAATGTACTTGCAATTCTTGAAGCAATGTTGCTGTATTATGAGTGGTACAGTGGGCCGAATTGGGCCAAAATATTTTTGTATGGAAAAAATCGATGTGGGGTATCAAATGAAAGGTCTCGATGAGTACTTTACAAACATCGTAGTTATGGGCCCTAAAAACAAATGAGTTTAAAATTATACATCTTTCTAACATCTAATGCTAATTTAAAGTTTTACTTTACGTTTGAGAAAGATTTTACAATATACTTAGCAATTTGGCGTATTAGAAAACTTTGTAAAAAATTCATTTTCAGACAAATTCGCCGAATATTTTATTTATATCGAACGAACTGTTCAAGAGATACATGAGATATAGTAAACAAATGCACTTACGGTTGTCAAGCTGATGTTGCTTGCTATAAAGAGTACAGTGGGCCGAACTGGGTCAAAATACTTTCGTATGGTAAAAATCGATGTGGGGTATCAAATGAAAGGTCTCGGTGAGTACTTTACGAAAATCATGGTTATGGACTCTTAAAACGTCAAAAACATTATACATTTGTCTTGGACCTAATGATAATTCGAAGTTTTACTGAATTTTTATGTTTGCGAACGATTTTGAAGTCTACACAGCTATTGTAGGGATTTTGCGTTTTTGAAAACTTTGTAGAAAGTTCATTTTTAGACAAATTTGCCAAATATTTCATTTAAATTGAGCAAACGGTTTGAAAGTTACATGAGATATAGTAAATAAATGCACTTACAGTTTTCGATTTGTACTATAAAGAGTACAGTGGGCCGAATTGGGTCAAAAAAATTTGTATGAATAAAATTGATGTGGGGTATCAAATGAAAGGTCTCGATGAGTACTTTACACAAATTATGGTTATAGACTCTGAAGTCGTCAAAAACATTATACATTCTTCTTAGACCTAATGATAATTCAAAGTTTTACTGAATTTTTATGTTTGAGTACCATTTTAGGGATTTGGCGTGTTTGAAATATTTGTAGAAAATTTATTTTTAGACATATTTGCCAGTTTGAAAGTTCTTATATATATATATATATATATATATATATATATATATAAATATATATATTTAGTATGTGTCGGTATGTTTGTATAAATCGTACGCCGTCTTATCGTACGAGCAAATTTCATTACACAGTTGCGCCTTCGCCTTCGCCTTCGCCTCCAACCGGCTGCGCCCTACACCGCCGCAAGTAATATCGGAATTCTGCAGTCATATCAGTTTATCAACGCGGTCGCAGGATGTATTTCTGCTGCTCCACCATAGTAGTACTCCTTACTCCTTACTCTATTCCTGCTCCAACAAATACAAAACCAACAGACCGAAATATACCGATTCTATTCGTATAGTGTATGTACGATTTGCGGTTTTTGGAAATCGCACAACACTACACACTGGTTGTAGTAGTAGATGATGTAGTGCCGACAGGGGACTGTAGAGGCGCACTTGTCGATTGGTTGATTTATTGGATATAGAGTAGGAAATGGTAACGATGATGATAACTAGGTGTAAGTGGTATGTTGCTTTAAGGCAAGTTGCATTAATATCCCCGTAATCGACTTAATCCATAACAATTAAGATTTATTCATATTTTTCTTCTTGGTACTTTTCTTTAAAAAGTGTGCACTATACTAAATTCCATACAAATATTGTATTTCTTCAGACATCTCGTGTAGTAAGTGCGATGAAATTTCATTTTGGAATGTAGTATAGTGCGGAACAAACTCGAGTACTATACTTGTTTCAATACAAAATTGAAATTTTCAAAGACATTCTGCAAGGTGTGCTTGCGGAAATGTCTACTTGAAAACTATTGTAGTTGCGTTTGCGTTGTGTAAAAGGGACTCTACTGACGAGCAAACTGTAAAAGTTATATTTTTTAGTAAAGGGGCACTACTGATGAGCAAAATTATTTTCTTATATGCGCTCACTACAAAATAACAAATTGTCACTCTGAATACCTTTGACGAATATACTCGTTAACGCGCAAGACGATTATACTCGTCATGACAAATGCGTATATAAGTGTATAAATAGTACAAAATCGTAAATATTCGTCACACTGTTTTATATGCACCACGAATATACTCGTCAATTTGCATGGCGAATATACTCGTCAACAGTTGTAATGAAAATGCATGAAATAGCATTTACAATACTAAATATATACGTATACGGATAAGTTTACATACTAAATTTATTTAATAACAATTGAGATCTATTTACATTTTTCTTTCTTGTACTTTCCTCTAAAAAGTGTGCAGTATACTAAATTCCATACAAATATTGTATTTCTTCAGACATCTCACCGTAGTAAGCGCGATGAAATCTCATCACGGAATGTAGTATAGTGCGGAACAAACTCGAGTACTATACTTGTTTCGATACAAAATTGAAATTTTCAAAGACATTCTGCATGGTGTGCGCGCGGAAATCTTTGTTTAGGAACTAGTATAACTTTCTATATATATATATATTAAAATATTTCAGAAAAAAGTGACTATACTGACGAACAAACTAAAAATCGACATCAAAGAAAAAAGGACTCTACTAACAAGCAAATGGACACTGAGATTAATTATGAAATAAAATATTTGTTAAAAATGTAAAAGGATTCTAATGACGAGCAAATTCAATATCTAGAAAGAAAATTAGAAAAAAGGACTCTACTGACGAGCTAATTTGAAGTTTAGCTTACGAAAGGACTTTACTGATGAGCAATTTTTTTATTCAGAGAGAAAATTAGATAAGGACTCTACTGACGTGCAAATTCAATATCTAGATAGAATTTTAACCCTTTCGAATTGCGTGATTTATATGTACTTTGCGGCGGCATCCGAGTGGAAAGTTTAGCTTAGAAAAGGACTCTACTAACAAGAAATTTTAATGTCTAAATAGTAAATGAGAAAAGGACTCTACGAACGAGCAAAATTAATAATTGGATTTAAAATTTGAAAAAGATACTACTGACGAGCAAACTGGAAATATTATATTATTAGAAAAGGGACTCTACTGAAGAGCAAAATTTAATAAATAGAAAAATAATCTAAACTTATAATTTTTTTCATGCGCCTACTACGAAATAACTAATTATCACTTTGAATACCAATGACGAATATACTCGTCAATACGCAAGGCGTTTTTACTCGTTATGACGAATGCGTATATGAGTGTGACAATTTGTTATAAAATGGCATGTTTTCACTTTTATATACGTATGAAAAATGTTCTCGTCAATTTGCATGACAAACATACTCGTCATGAGTATTTTTTTCGAAATAGCTAATTCTCATTGTTTAACACGCCTCACGTGTATACTCGTACATACACAAAACTCTGCCGCTTTTTCATGACGAGTATATTCGTCAATCACAGTTACTACTACGAAATAGCAAATGGTTTCTGTTTCCTGTATAGATATGCAAAAAATTATATTTACTATTTTTGGACGTTTACATTATCTTACCCTACGGGATGTTAATAATAACTAGGTGTAAGTGGCATTTTGGCAAATATACTCAATAACAAATTTTACTAATAAAATATTTGATTCTTGTAAAAAAAACTCTACTGACAAGCAAATTGACGAAAAGAACTGTATAACTAATGAAATATTTGTTGAGTATAAAAAAGAACTCAACCCACATGCGAATTTAATATCTAGATAGAATTTTAATATTTAGATTGAAAATTTGCAAATGATTTTACTGACGAGTAAATTATATATTGAAATAAAAAATTAAAAAAAAAAACTCCACTGAAAAACGATTTAAATACTTAAAGAGAAAATACAAAAAGGACTCTACTGACCAGAAAATTTAATATCTGTTTAGAAAATTAGAAAGAACTCTACTGTCGAGGACATTTTTAAAATCTCTTTTCAATTTACTCGTCAGTTGATTCCTTTTTTAATCTCGAAGTCCATATTAAGTTTGCCCGTCAGTAGAGCCCTATTTTTTAAATTCTGGCTCGATATTCAGTTTGCTTGTCAGTAGAGTGTTTATGTATCTTTTTACAAGTGTGCTGGTTAAAGTTGCGGGTGTAAACGTAACCCTGTGGCTTTATTTGCGAGGTATTTGGATATTTGGATAGAGCTCGTCAAGACCTATCATTTGATACCCCACATTCCTATATTGCAAGTAAAGTGTTTTTATTTATATCGGACCCCGTGTTTTGCAACCTGTTGGTCGACTTTTTGTTATATCTTTTGTAATTTTTGAACCGTTAGTCCAAAATGGATGCAATATTCTGCGAATTTGTTTAGAATTTAAAAATCTTTACTTTTACTTAAGAAACCAAAGTCTTACAGCATTTCCAAATATTTTAAATGACAAAAGTACATATATTATGTATATGGAACTCCTTTTGTTTCCTAGGTACTAAGATATTTGTTTAGTGCTCGTCGAGACCTTTTATTTGATACCCCACATGCATATGATTGAAGTAGTCAGTAGAGTCCTTTATTAATTTTCCAAGTTATATATAAGCTTTTTCCTCTTTTTCGGCTTGCTCTTCAGTAGAGTTCTATCAAAAACCAAGGTAATACAGAGAGAATACAGAGAAAGACCTATAAGTATCTTCTGGAGATGAATAAAAACAGATAAAGATTTGGTAAAAAATTCGAGCATAAAAAGAACTCTAACAATTTTCATATAAATTAAATAAGACTTGACTAACGAGCATTTTAAACAAACACTCAATTACATCTGTTTTATCCTATCGGCAAGTCGCAAAAACACCTCATCCATCCATCTAAATAGCAAACAAGCACTTTACAGCTCTATGACATAGCTATTTCGTGCAACTAAGTTTAAAGCTATTTATACACATTCATGCGAAAATAGTTAGCTCGTCTCGACTCGTATATGTTTCGCATCTGTTTCGAGTTTGCCGTCACAGACGCCGTGAGTCGCTCGAGTCGCTGTCACTAATTTATCTTTGGATGGAGCAGGAGGCGGCGGAGGAGCAGGAGACGCAGAAAATCGCTCCAGGGTATTCTGGATATAATGATAGGCCCCCTTTCAAAGGGATTAGATATTAATTCGATACAGAATGCAACACCTTCGACGACGAAGATCAAACAGCAGATGGAGCTAGCTATTGATCGTTGGAGCAGGATATTGTGAAGCAAGGAATGAGTGGGAGGAGTGGGAGGAGTTGTTTTAGGTTTTCGGGACGTAGAGAATTTGTTTGTGAGTATTTTGCTGAAAACTGCAGTGATTTCCAAGCATTGGTTTGGAAGTTATCGCAAATTTTGTGCAAAACTTTGAATGTGTATGTTTGTATGTGCGGATACATTTTATTTCAATCGATGATTCTGGGAGAACGGATCAACCGATTTGATTGATTCAAACGACATTCGATTCATATTGACGGCGTGAAGCATTGACTGCGTTTTTGCACAAGGCAGGCCTAGTATTTTTGAAAATGCAAATCACAAAACTTTGCATAATGCAAGATATTGCAAAAGTTGGTAGCTTAATTAAGGTTTTGGAGTAAAATGAGTTGTCTATTTTTGTTGTGATGTTGTAATAAGACGTAGACAAATTGTTTTCAAGTATTTTACAGAAAATCGCATTGACTTCCAAGCATTGGTTCAAAAGTTATCGCAAAATTTGTGCAAAATTAGTGCAAAGTTGTATTCTTGTATGTAAATGTATGTGTGTGCGGATACAATTTGTTTTATCAATGATTCTGGGAGAACGCGTTAACCGATTCAAAAAATTCAAAAAACATTCGATTCCTATTATTGAGAAGACGTGCTGTTGTATTTCTGTGAGAAGTAGGTTTTTAAATCTTGGAGATACTGAGCAAAAAATGCAAGATATTACAAAAGTTGAAAGTTTAATGAAGGTTTTGGAGTTAAAGGAGTTGTCTGACGTTGTTATGATGTTAGAATAATTCATAGACAATTACTTTACGAGTATTTTACAAAAAAATAATCGATTTCCACGCATTGGTTCAAAAGTTATCGCAAAATTTGTGCAGAGTCGTATTTTTGTATGTGAATGTTTGTATGTGCGGATACATTTTATTTTAATCGTTGATTCTGGGAGAACTAGTTAACCGATTTGAATAACTCAAACGACTTTCGATTCGTATTGACGGTATGAAAAATTGATTACATTTTCAGAAAGGCAGGTCCAGTGGTTTCGGAAATGCAGAACGCAAACGTTTGAAAACTGCATAATATTGTAAAGACAGAAGTTTAATTAAGGTTTTGGAGTTAAACGAGTTATCTAATGTGATTATGCTGTTAGAATAAAACGTAGACAATTTGTTTACTAGTATTTTGGCAAAAAAGTCAGTGATTTCCAATCATTGGTTCAAAAGTTATCGCAAAGTCGTATTTTTCTTTGTATTTGTGTGTATGTGCGGATACAGTTTAGTCAATCGTTGATTCTGGGAGAACAGATTGACCGATTTGAATGGTTCAAACGACATTCGATTCGTATTTATGGTGTGGAAATTTGATTACATTTTTGGACATGCAGGTCCAGTGATTTAGGAGATGCAGAACGCAAACGTTTGGAAACTGCATAATATTGCAAAAGTTGAAAGTTTAATTTAGGTGTTGGAGTTAAAGAAGTTGTCTAATAATGTAGCTATATTAGAATAAGACGTGGACAATTTGCTTACGAATATTTTGGAAAAAAATTCAGTGATTTCCAATCACTCGTTCAAAAGTTATCGCAAAATTTGTGCAAAATTTTGTATGTGTATGTTTATATGTGCGGATACAATTTGTTTTATCGACGATTCTGAGAGAACGGGTTAACCGATTTAAAAAAATCAAAAAGCGTTCGATTTCCAATGATAAGAAGAAGTGCTGCTCATTTTTTGTTAAAGGCAAGTCCTCAAACTTCGGAGGTACTGAGCAAAAGTTAGGCCGAGTTTTACAGAGAACGGAACGTCCGATTTGAATGATTCAAACGACATTCGATTCGTATTGACGATTTGAAATCAGAAATGCAGAGCGCAAACGTTTGGAAAATGCAAGATATAATTGAGATAGAAGTTTGATGAAGATTTTGGAGTTGAAGGAGTTGTCTGACGTTGTTGTGCCGTTAGAATAAATTGTAGACAATTTGATTGCGAAGCTTTTGGCATTTTTTTGAGTGATTTCCAATCATTGGTTCAAAAGTTATTGCGAAATTTGTACTAACTTGTACTTTTTTATGTGTATGTATGTATTTATGTGTGGATACAATTTGTTTCATCGATTGCGACAGTATGGATCAACCGTTTTAAAAAATTTTAAAAACCTACCGAAAGGTAGGTCCTCAAGTTTCGGAGGTACCGCGCAAAAGATAAGTTCACTTTTTGAGAGTAGCAGTATTTTAGGTTTTTGCAGTATTTTAGCAATAACTTTTAAACTAATAACTAAAACTATATGATGTCTTTGGTAACATTTTAGATAAATATATCATGTAAAACATCCCCATACACAACAACAATATAAATCTATTACTTTCTTCATAAAACAACTTTGAATTGCAAACAATCGAACAAGACGTTGAAATATTATTAAACTCTCTCCATATTACTTTAGGACATTTTTGCAATATTTTTGCAATAACTTTTGAACTAATAACTTTTGAACTAATAACAAAAACCATATTATGTCTTGGGGATATTTTAGATAACTAAATTATGAAAAACTTTTTTATACTATTTATATTAATATTTTTATAGTTACCTAAAATAACTATTTTGTAATAAAAAATTTGAAAATACTTTTCTATGAACACCACGAAATAATTGAGGACATTTTTGCAGTATTTTTGCAATAACTTTCAAACTAGTAGCTAAAGTTATGTGAAGTCTTTGACAACATTTTAAAGAAATAAATAACCTAAAGCTTTTCTATATGATATAATTACCTAAAATGACTATTACGTAATAAAAAACTATCTTGAACTCGGTTAACATAGTACCGTCGCATTTTTATGAACATCATGAAATGAATTGTTTTTTTCAATATTTTTGCAATAACTTTAAAACTAATGACTTTTGTTATATGGTGTCTTCAGGAACATTTTATATAACTAAATTATGAAAAACTTTTTCATACAACATAAATACCTAAAACAACTATTTCATTGTAAAAAAAAAACTTATTAAAACTCCATACACTAGTTAACGTTTTACCAAACCTCGCTAAATAATAGAGGACAATTTTGCAAAATTTTTACGATAAATTTTAAACTAATAAGAGAATTTGTAAAGTTTGTTCTGATGAATTTTATATATATAAATTGTCTATAAATTATTCTTGCAACATAGTAGTCTACAATTACTCTAAATATATCAAAAGTCTACTAGACTTTGCATTAAAATTTGAGTGTATTTATTATTAAGAACGATCAGTAAAAATTGTATGCAACTGGTTTAATTTGTACAATATTTTATAAGTATGTTCGAATGACAATCAATTGGAAACAATTAAAAATTTTCAAAATAAACAGTTGAACAAATTTTATCTAAATATCTGAGTCTCTTTTCTTACAACTATTTTTCCTCCTATTGTATATCGAAACAAATACATTTCGAACGATCAATGTTGGTTCAAATAAAATAAAAAGTATGAACAACGGCGGTTTCTCTCATAAATCAAAAAACGGGAAAAGATCACACCGAATAAGAAAACGAATCGCCCCGAGTGATAAACGATTCCTGAGCTGGAAAAACTGGGAAAACTACAAATGTAAAATAGAAATAAATAGTGTTGGGGAAAAATTTCATAGAGGAAAAATAGATAGTACGAAAATTATTGCTAGAGTATTGTATGGAAACCGAACGGTGGAGCGATCTGGTTGTTGCGGTTGATGAAGGTTCAAAGTTGTTTTGTGAAAGAAAGATCAGGTTTATCGTGTTGTTATGTATGGGGATGTTTTTGATAATTTTGTTATCTAAAATGTTGCTAAAGACATTGTATGATTATTATTATTGGTTTAGAAGTTATTGCAAATATATTGAAAAAATGCTCACAATTATTTTTCTTATTCGGTGTGATCTTTTCCCGCTTTTTGATTTATGAGAGAAACCGCGTCTCTCATACTTTTTATTTGAACCAACATTGATCGTTCAAAATGTATTTATTTCATGATGTTCATAAAAATAAGATGGTACTATGTTATCCGAGTTTAAGATAGTTTTTTTTATTACGTAATAGTCATTTTGGGTAGTTATGTTGTATGACAGAGTTTTAGACAAATTATTTATCTAAAATGTTACCAAAGACATTTTATGACTTCATTCATTAGGTTAAAAGATATTGCAAAAATTTTGCAAAAATGTCTTCAATAATTTTGTAGTGGTTGCTTGATTCATTCGTAGCTATGTTAAGCAAGTTTTGGATAGTTTTTTAGTTACGAAATAAATATTTTTGGTAACTTTGTTGTATGACAAAGTTTTGTATAATTTAGTTGTCTAAAATGTTACCAAAGGCATTCTATGACTTTAATTCTTAGTTTAAAAGTTATTGCTAAAATGTCGCAAAAATGTCTTCAATTATTTTGTAGTGGTTGCTAAATTCATACGTAACTATGTTAAGCGAGTTTTTGATAGTTTTTTTTTTCATTACGTAATAGTCATTTTAGGTAGTTATGTTGTATGAAAAAGTTTTGTATAATTTAGTTATCTAAGATGTTCCTAAAGACATAATAGGGTTTTAGTTAATAGTTTAAAAGTTATTGCAAAAAAATACTGCAAAAATGTCCTCAAATATTTCGTGGTATTTGTAAAAAAAAAGTTGCCTTACAATGTTAAGCAAGTTTCGGATTTTTGTTTAATAGTTTTTATGTAACTAATGTCTTCAATTATTTTGTAGTGGTCTAAATTCATACGTAACTATGTTAAGCGAGTTTTTGATAGTTTTTTTTTTCATTACGTAATAGTCATTTTAGGTAGTTATGTTGTATGAAAAAGTTTTGTATAATTTAGTTATCTAAGATGTTCCTAAAGACATAATAGGGTTTTAGTTAATAGTTTAAAAGTTATTGCAAAAAAATACTGCAAAAATGTCCTCAAATATTTCGTGGTATTTGTAAAAAAAAAGTTGCCTTACAATGTTAAGCAAGTTTCGGATAGTTTTTTGTTGCGTAATAGTTGTTTTATGTAACTATGATGTATAAAAAAGTTTTAGATAGTTTCTTTATCTAAAATGTTGCCGAAGACTTCATATGACTATAGTTATTACTTTAAAAGTTATTGCAAAAATACCCTTAATAATTTTGTGCTATTTGTTAAATTGTTACGTTACTATGTTAAACGAGTTTTAATATTTTTTTTGTTACGAATAAGTTATTTTAGGTAACTATGTTGTATGAAAAAGTTTTGTATAATTTAGTTATCTAAAATGTCACCAAAAACATTATATGAGTTTAGTCATTAGTTTAAAAATTATTGCAAAAATACTGCAAAATTGTCATTAATTATTTCGCGGTTGCAAAAAAAAAGTTTTGTATAATTTAGTTATCTAAAATGTCACCAAAAACATTATATGAGTTTAGTCATTAGTTTAAAAATTATTGCAAAAATACTGCAAAATTGTCATTAATTATTTCGCGGTTGCAAAAAAGTTACGTTACTATGCTAAGCAAGTTTTCGATAGTTTTTTGGTTTTTAAATAGTTATTTTAGGTAACTATGTTGTATGAAAAAGTTTCAAACAATTTATTCATCTAAAATATTGCCATATAAAAGACACCATATAACTATAGTTATTACTTTAAAAGATATTGCCAAAATTTTGAGAAAATGTCCACATACTATATTTTACAAACTGTGAAACTTGCATAGTTTTGCAAAACGTGTTTTTATAATAAAATAATTATTTATTATTTTATTTATGATATTATTAATAATATCTGTGTAGAAAAATCATGTATAATATATTTTTATACAAATTTGTCATATATATGATATAACTTTAGTCAGCACCTTTAAAATTATTATAAAAACCTTGCAAAAGTGTCACCACGTTTTCATTATTGTTTAAATAAATATTTAACAAGATCAAAAGCGTTTTAAATTTAGAAAAAGATATTGCAGATAAATATATTGTATGACAGACTTTGAGATAATTCATTTATCTAAAATTTTCTGAAAGACATCACATATCTTTAGTTGGAAAAATATTAAATGCAAAAATATTACAAAAACGTCCGCAAATTTTCATCATGATTACGCAATGTTCGCAAAAACTTTAAAAGCGTTTTTTGTTATAAAATAATCATCTTACATAACTATGTTATATTTGCCATATAAAAGACACCATATAACTATAGTTATTACTTAAAAGATATTGCCAAATTTTGAGAAATGTCCACATTACTATATTTTACAAACTGTGAAAACTGTGCATAGTTTTGCAAAACGTGTTTTTATAATAAAATAATTATTTATTATTTTATTTATGATATTATAATAATATCTGTGTAGAAAAATCATGTATATATATTTTTATACAAATTTGTCATATATATGATATAACTTTAGTCAGCACCTTTAAAATTATTATAAAAACCTTGCAAAAGTGTCACCACGTTTCATTATTGTTTAAATAAAATTTAACAAGATCAAAAGCGTTTTAAATTTAGAAAAAGATATTGCAGATAAATATATTGTATGACAGACTTTGAGATAATTCATTTATCTAAAATTTTCTGAAAGACATCACATATCTTTAGTTGGAAAAATATTAAATGCAAAAATATTACAAAAACGTCCGCAAATTTTCATCATGATTACGCAATGTTCGTAAAAACTTTAAAAGCGTTTTTTGTTATAAAATAATCATCTTACATAACTATGTTATATATAAGAGTTTCGAATAATTCATTTTTGCACATTTTTGCCAAATACTGCACTTAGTTTTTAATTTGTTTAAAAGTTATTGTAAAAAATTGCACGCACTATTTATATTTTAAAATTGTTTGAATTTGATTATTAGCAAAAATAATTATTTAAAATTATAACTACCCATTTTATGTTTTTATTTTGTATGACAAGTTGTTTATAATTTATTTCAACGTATTTGTGCGAAATACTTAATTTATTTTTAGCAATTTGTTTAAAAGTTATTGCACAATTTATACGCCAGTAAATATTTTGCTGAGGCATTGTTGTTTCTCTTTGATGTGATAAAAATTATTTAAAAATAGAAATAACAATTTTATTTCAATATTTTGTATGGCAAAGTTTTGAATAATGCATTGATGTATGTTGTTGTCAAAGACTTATTTAATTTCGGCAATTTGTTTAAAAGTTATTGCAAAATTCATGCAAAACTGAACTGAAAATTTGAAAATAAGTTGCAAACACATAGCTAAATTTTGAATTGATTTTGTGTTTGAATTATTAAAGCTAGAATATTATGTTGTATGAAAAGTTTTAGATAATTCATCCATATAAAATTATTCTGAATAATTTTTGTAATTTTAACAACAATTTCGCAAGTTATTGCAAAAACACCGCACAAACGCACCACATCAAATCAGTCAATTAATCAGTACATTGTTCCACATTTTCGTGATTTTTACAAAAACGGCTGCACCGATGTTAACACAAACCTGCACGCATTCAACCCGAGTTCAAAAATACACAAAACTATAAAAAAGTTCTCAAATTAAACCTAAATGAACTTAATAAATTCTATTTCCTCCACCGCAACATCTGCGTTCGTCGTAAAATGTCTCTTTGCTTTGCTCGAAAAGACTTTCTAATAAAATTTATGCCAAGACGGGAAAAAATTGCAATAAGAAAGCAAAAGAAAGTCCACATGAGGAAGAAGATAAATCGCCATTTTTATCTGATGACTGTTTGCAGAATTTTCTGCATTTCGGAATAAAATATGTCGAGGGAAGATCAAAAAATGCTTGGAGAAAAATGTTCGAGCAACATTATTTGAGAATTTTTGAAATAACTTAAAAAATAATTGTTTAAATTACAATGTGTGTTTGGAAAAATTTTAAACAAATAAATTATCAACAAATTACTCTTGTAACATATTAGTGTAAAATTGTTTTTAATGCATCAAAATTACATGTGAATTAGCAAGTCTGAAATTGCAAAATAAGCTTAAGGAAGAAAATGCTCTAGGGACCTTGTGCGTGTTTTTTTCAATAACTTGTGAAATTATTGTTAAAATTACAAGGTATGTATGGAAGAATTTTAAACAAATAAATTACGAACAAATTACTCTTATAACACATTTGTCTAAAATTGTTTTAAATGTGTCAAAATTTACATTTGAAATGCACGTCTGAAATTGTATAAAAAGCTTAAAGAAGAAAATGTTCTAGGGATTTTGCACGAGTTTTTTTGCAATAACTTATAAAATTGTTGATAGAATTACGAAGTGTGCTTGGGAGGATTTTGACAAACACATTATTTACAAATTACTCTTATAACACATTTGTCGAAAATTATTTTAAATGTGTCAAAATTACATTTGAAATCGCATGTCTGAAATTGCGAAAAATGCTCTAGGGATATTAGTCATTTTTGAACTATCGCTATTAGTTTCAATGTTTTTGCAAAAATACTAAAAATGTGCACTGTTTACAAATTTATATATATTTTTTACATGCGCTTAGCTTCAAAAAATATTTACAAATATAAACGTTAATTATATAAAGTTACACCTTTAGAAAAATTTGTAGATAATTTATTATTATATATTTTTGTCGAAGACATTTTAGCATTATTGCATTTAGTTTAAAAGTTATTACAAAAACACCAAAAAAATGCACCATTCTTACAAATTAGTGTTAAAGTATTCTTGTTCAAGTTGCGGAGACAAGTTCAAAACTTTTTTAAAAATAAAAAAATTGATTTTAGTTAGTTATAATATGAGAAATTATTTATAATTTTGTTATGTATATTATTGTCATAGACACAATTTGAATTTAATATTTATTTTGAAAGTTATTGCAAATATACAAAAATTGTACATCATTCTTGAAAACATAAAAATAAATTCAAAATTTATTTAAATATATTAATACTGATTTTAGAAAGTTATACCCAAAGAAAAAATTGTAGACAATTTAATATTGTATAATTATATCGAAGACACTTTTGCATTATTGCAATTAGTTTAAAAATTATTGCAAAAATTATAGCAAAATGCACTCGTCATTATGAATTGGTTTTAAATGCAAAGACAACTTCAAAAAATTGTTAAAAATGTAAATATTGATTGTAGAAAGTTATACCAAAAGAAAAACTCGTAGACAATTTAATATTGTATAATTTTGCAGAAGACATTTTTGCATTTTAGTGAATAATTCAAAAGTTATTGCAAAAATTCTGAACAATTGCACTTCACGAGATTTGGCATCATCTTGTGTTGAAAACGCATAGTCACTTTCAAAAAATATTTAAAAATATAAACATCAATTTTACAAACTTGCACCCAAAGGCAAATTTATAGACAATTTAATACTCTATATTATTCCTAAAGACATCTTCGAAATCCAACCTAAAATCAAGTTATCCTAAAAATCGTACAAAATTAGTAAAAAATTGCATCGCACCCAGACGCAAAATTACTTTCAAAAAATATTTAAAAATATAAATATCAACTTTACAAACCTACACTCCGAGACAATCTTATAGCAAATTCAATACCCTACAACACCCCCAAAGACATTTTCCAAATCCAACCCCTATTTCCCAAGTTATCCCCAAAAAACTTACAAAAATACACTATCCGTACACCAAAACTTTAAACCCTATTTTAACCCCCAAAAAACACTAAAACCTTAAATTTAACCCTCCCCATCCCTTCGCAAGTTCACTAAATTAATTTATGACTAATTAAAATCCAATTAAATTCGAATGCCTCGCTAATATTTACCCTAACACCATGACGACGGAGTAGGGGATGAATTTTCGAGTCGAGCATGTTAATGGCTTAGACTATTATCGTTAGTCCGTTCGCTTCGTCCGTAGAGTGCGACACCGTCGTCGTAGTCGTTCTGATTGGAAAATCGTATTTAGATGGAGAGCTGAGGGAAAGTTTTTAAGTACAAAATCAGAAGTGGGATGAAATTTGTTAGAAACATTTTTTTGTTTGTTACAATTTATTTTTGTTAATCAAGACTTTAATGTCTTATTCACAAAATTAGGAAACAAATTTGAGAAAAGTTTGGTTACAGTTTTAGTTTGGGTTTTGTTAGTAAATTTGTGTTAAGGGGTAGTTTTTGTGGTTGAAACAATGCTTTTAGAAAATTTTGTCGTGAAAGAATGTTGTAGAGGTTTTGAGTCTAATGGTGGGGATAAAATAAATATGTTACGTAACTATTTTTTGGCATAAAGCTAGATTAGCACAACACCTAACCTCCAAATGGTACAAATATCAACTATGATATCTTAGGTGCAAATTTGTTAACTTCCCGTAGGGCAAGTTATAGTAATCGCAAAAAAATCGAAAATGAAAATTTGTGCATTTCTCGACGTTTCAAAGGTTTCTGAATATTTTGGCATACCTTAGAAAAACTAGATGTATGTGTGTGTGTGTATGTGCGTGTGTGTATGTATGTGCGGATACAAATTTTCGTCGACGATTTCGGGAACACCGATCAAACGATTTGAATAATTTAAAGAACATTCGATTTGTATTGATAAGGAGACGTGCTGATTAGTTTTTGGCGAAGGCAGGTCTAGTTGTTCCGAAGATATTCGGCAAAAAAGTGCCAAAAACGGTACCTCAGTTTTTAAGAGAACGGAGCGTCCGATTTTGATAATTCAAAAAATATTTTACTTGTATTGACAAGATGAAGAATTGATAAAATTTTTATGAAGACAGGTCTAGCGGTTTCGGAGATCTAGTAAAAAAAGTAAAAAAAAAGCCATTTGGGGGTCAAAAATGATCATTAGACATATGCAGATCAAATTATCAGATATTTTATAGAGATTTTAATAAGTATAAATTTTGTTTACATTCCTATGGGTTCCGTACCAATGTTTACGCGTTAGACGGCGACGCGGCGCTCACGCGCTTTGATATTTTGTCTTTATGCAGTTAAAGCAGTACGATTGCTTTGAAAAAAAGTTTAGATCTTCCAAAATAAAGAAAACATATTTTTTCAAAGAAAAAAAATTAAGAAAAAAAATTTTTTTTAATAATTTTTTTTTCAAAAAAAGTAATTTTTTGTCCAATTTATAGTTTCTCAAAAATCTTATTTTTTCAAAGTAAATTTTCGTCAAAAATGTTAATCGTTTTTAAAAAAATAATAATTTTTGGTACGGGAAGTTCCAGCAATTTGCCTTGAGGCACGATGCCCTAATTGCCTTAAGACAGAATTCCACTTACAGCTAGTTTTCACTTACGATGATAACACGTGCGTAAAATCACACTAATACTATATTCTCACATTTGTGCCATTTGGAGGTTAGGTTCTAATTCAATTATAAACGAATTGGTTCAGATAAATTAAAGGTGAATGCTGGAAGTTTGGTTAGAATTTTAGTTTGGGTTTTTGCTAAATGATAGTTGTTGTGGTTAAAAAAATAAAAACTTTCGTAAAAGTATGTTGTAGGAGATTTGGAGACCAATTATCGGGATAAAATAATATGTTATGTAACTGGTCTTCTTTTGTTATGTGACTGGTCAAAAAGCTAGATTAGCATAATACCTAACCTCCAAATGGTACACATGCCAACTAACGATGTTATTTTAAGTGCAACAATTCTTTTCCACTTAAGTAAAATTTCTTTTCACGTGTACACTTTTTCATGTGTACGTAACACATGCATAAAGTTGAACTTATGTTAAATTCTCACGTTTGTGCCATTTGGAGGTTAGGTTTTAATATGATTATTTTAAACGCAATTTTGAAAAGAGATCGGTAAAATAATATAAATATTTGATAAATTGTATCAATTAATTTCAAAATTTACAAAATATATATTTTTTATTAAAGTTTTCTTTTCTCAATTTTTAAGAAATAAAAAAAGGTTTCTATTTTCAAAATATAGAAAAGTCTAATTTTCTATTAAATATATTTTAATAATCCAAATATATATATTTATGTTATTAATCATATATTTTAATAATAGTCCAAAAAGTATTCTAATATGATAAAACTAAATGAAAAATATTAATTCCAAAATCTTAACTTTTTTTGAAAATAAATTTAAACCAAAAATGTTTTATTTAAAGAAAAAACAAATTATCATTTCAAAAAACAAAATTCTTAGAAATTTCTTGAAATTTAAAGTTCTTACAAGTTTCAAAATTTTTGAAAATGTCTCAAAATTAAAATTTTTAAGAAATTCAAAAACAATAAACCAAAATCCTAGAAAATTGCAAAAAAAGCTTAAAAAATGTTAAAACTTCAAATTTATTTAGAAATTTAGAAATTTCAAAAGTTTTGAAAATTTTGAGAAAAAACAACTTTCTTATACAAAAAAACTATTTTTAAAAATTACTCTAAAAGGAACTCTACTGACGAGCAAATTGAAAGAATGTTAAGAAAAGGAACTCTACTGACGATTAAATTATAAGATGAAAAAAGTACTTTACTGACGAGCAAATTTGAATAAAAATAAAAGCAAATCTGAAATAAAATAATAAAAAAGAACTCTACTGACGAGCAAACAAAAAAAGGAATAACGAACTAAAGCTAATTGAAAAGAAAAAGAATTCTACTGACTAGCAAACTAAAAAAGTATTTGAGAAATTCAAAAATTAAAAATTAAAATAAATAATAAAGGCTAGAAATTTTCAATACAATATAATTTAATATAAAGATAATTTTTGTCTAAAGATTTTCAACAAATATTCAAGATTACCATAAAGGTTTCTAATATATGTTCAAGATGTTTTCAAAATTCAAGATTTCTGTATAATATTATAATATTTTCAAGATCATAATAAATTGTAACATAATTCAATATAAAGACACTTTTATTTCATGATTTACTACAAATACCAAATTTTGTCAAGTTTTTGATATTTGTTCAAGATCTTTCTAAAATTATTCAAGATTTCTGTATAATTTCAAAATATTTTCAAGATCATAATATAATTATAACATAATTTAATATAAAGACAGTTTTATTTCGTGATTTTCAACAAATCTTTAAGATTTACCAAAATTTTTGACAATTTTGCAAGGTTTTTGATATTTGCTCAGAATCTTTCTAAAATTATTCAAGATTTCTGTGTGTTTCTACAATATTTTCAAGATCATAATATAACATGTAGTCACTTCTATTTCACGATTTTCTGCAAATCTTCAAAATTTGCTAAAATTTTGACAATTCTGCATAGTCTTTGATATTTGTTCAAGATTTCCGTATAATTCTACAATATTTTCATAAACTTGATATATTAATATAATTCATAATTTATAAAGATAATTTTCATTTCACTATTTTCAACAAATTATCAAAAATTGTAAATTTTTTGAAAATTTTAGGTTTTTGCAATTTGTCTAAAAACTTTTCAAAAACATTCAAGATTTTTTAATACTTTACAACATTTTCAAGATCTTTCGTTTTTCAATTTTTTTCAATTTATCAACATTTATAATAATTTTGAAGATTTTTATCATTTTTAATATCTAATTTATATTTTTTGTTTGTTTCAGGTATGTGTTGCAAATTACTTGCTCGTGTTTTTATGGTTTCTGGTATAAGGTAAAACTTAATTTTTTATAAGAGTTTTCATAAATCGACATTAGAGTCCATATCTCTGATCCGAGCAGAGTCATACTCAAAATAGTAATAAAAAATTCCAATCGTATAATCATACCTATCACAGAAAATTTGAAAGCATATGTCTTAAATATAGTTTTTGTAAATTTTCTTCAGAGTCCATGTCTCTGATCTGAGCAGAGTCATACAGAGATAAAAATCTATAAAGTCGAATCGTGTAATTGTACTCTAAATTGTACTGATGAAGTTAAGAAAAAGAACTCTACTGACGATAAAAATTCAAAAAGTTAAAAAAGAACACTACTGCCGAGCAAATTCTGTCATTAAAAAAAAAGAACTCTACTGACGAGCAAATTCTGTCAATAAAAAAGAACTCTACTGACGAGCAAATTCTGTCATTGAAAAAAGAACTCTACTGACGAGTAAACTAACAGTAAAATCGTTTCATGCAAAAATGCTAAAATTTGTGCTTCACCGAGACCACTGAACCTCCGTCAGCCCTACACTAGTAATATAACAAAGAATATTATAGAGTTAAAAAAATGAATCAAAGAACTCTACTGACGTTCCTTGTTATGAACAACTACTAGCTCTCTGTCTAATATATAAAGTTTGTAATTCTTTTTCAGAGTCCATATCTCTGATCTGTACAGAGTCATACTCAATACTTCAAATCGAGGGAAGTTAAAAAAGTACTCTACTGACGTTCAAATTAGAGTCATGAAAATTATACCAGTAAACAAACAAAAATAAGAAAACAGAAAACCTGAAAAAATAACACATAAAGGAACTCTGCCGACGAGCAAATTAGAAGAAGAAAAAAGGAACTATACTGATGAACAGACTCAAAAAATGAGCTAAATATACATTTCTGATTAAAAAACTGAAAAACAAAAATGAACTCTATCGACGAGTAAACTGTAAGAAAAAGAAACTGTACTGACAAGAAAACTATAAAATAAAAAAAATTACTTGTAGAAATTATAACGCTATCTTATTCTATTTGCTTTACAATGAATAGTGCGAAATGGCTGTTTGCTGTGCAACTAGGCGTATTTCACATATAAAGGAAGCAAGAAAGATTCTTATGACAACTGCATCATCAAATATTCTGTTTTAAACATATTCTTCCTTTTGTTTATATGTAAAATACGCCTGATCGCACGGCAAATAGATACACAATTTCACTACCAAGAACAAGCTTACGAGAGGTTTGCCATGACAACGCTATTTTATGAGCTCTGTTATGGCAGAATTGCACCATAAGTTAATCTAAAATGACCAGAAGATTCTACAAAACATCTGATTAATTAATTAAAAAGATCTGATGATGATAAACTACTACTAGCTCTCTGTCTACGCCTATAACTATAGCTAAAGCAGCAGCTGCAGCCCTTACATTCCCCTAAGAATATCTACTCTAACCCTCCTGTAAGCGCTAATGTGCGAATATATTAAATATTATTGGATTTCTCGGAATGCCCTCGCCTAGAATTAATACCTAACCTGCTGCACCTTCGATTGTAATAGCTATAGCTCTATAGTTATAGCTATAGCTGCCAAAGGATATTGCTCCACACGAGATTCATTAGATATTATTATTGCTATCGATTCGGAATTGACCGGGGCGAAAGGTCCAGGGGCGGCGGAGAGGATAAGTTTTCTGTGGGGGATGAGACAAGTAGAAGGAATAGTTTTCTGGTCAGTTTCACAAAATTGAAAAACTGATCTAATATAGGAACAGTCTAAACGCACTTGCGAATATTTTTGTACCGAGTTGTCACTTAGACTGTGCTTAATCTGGGTGATTTTTAATTTTTTTAGTTTACATAAAATTGGAAAAGTGCAGTCCAAACGCATTTTCAAATATATTTGTACCAGGTTGCTACTTAGACTGTGACAGGACGATTTATCTAAATTTTTACCTAAAATTATATTTTTATAATTTTTACACATAAAATTAGATAAGTGACAGTCTAATCACATTTCTAATTTTGTGCGTCATTTTCACTTATATTGTGCTTTTCTTGGCGAAATTTTCACATTTTTCAATAGTTTTCACATAATTGGAAAACTGCGCTCCAGTACAAAAACAGTCTAAACGCACTTGCGTATATATCTACACCGGGTTCTCACTTAGACCGTGCTTAGCCTGGGTAATTTTTTAAATTTTTACTTAATAATTGCATTTTTTAATTTACCTAAAATTGGAAAAGTGCTCCCGTAGAAAAAGTGCAGTCTAATTGCATTTCTTATTAATTTTGTGCGTCAATTTCACTTATACTGTGCTTTTCTTGGCGCCATTTTTACATTTTTCAATAGTTTTCACAAAATTGAAAAACTGCTTTAGTACAAAAACAGTCTAAATGCACTTGCGAATGTTTTTTTACCGGGTTGACACTTAGACTGTGCTTAGTAGTATGTGTATTTTATCAGTTTTTTTATGCAAAATTTTACATTTCTGTAATTTTACAATAAATTGGAAAAGTGCTCCGTACAGAAACAGTCTAAACGCACTTGCAAATATTTTTGTTGTCACTTAGACTGTTTTTAGTATGTGTATTATTTTAGTTTTTTGACGCAAAATTTGACTGTCATTTCTATAATTTTACAAAAAATTGAAAAAGTGTTCCTGTGCAGAAACAGTCTAAACGCACTTGCGAATATATTTGCACCATGTTGTCACTTAGACTGTGCTTAGTCTGGGTGATTTTTCAGTTTTTTGATGCAAAATTTGACTGTCATTTCTATAATTTTACAATAAATTGGAAATGTACTCCCGTATAGAAACAGTCTAAACACACTTGCGAATATTTTTGTATCGGGTTGACACTTAGACTGTGCTTAGTCTGGGTAATTTTTTGAATTTTTAACAAATTTTCGAAATTATTTTTTTTTTAGAAATGAAAAAAATTAAGTAATTTTTACCTATAGTTATAGCTAAAAAAGTTGTGTAAAAGAGGTTCACAAACTTTGCAGAATGGCAATAATTTTAATTGTCAAAGGCAAAAAAAATTGGGTAGGGCCGCCGGAGGTCCAGTGGTCGCGGAGATACAAGAAATTTAGCAAGTTCGGAATAAGTTGGTGTAATGAGGAATTTTGATGAAATAAAGTCTTCTGATCATTCACTTTAGCGAGACAAACTTTTTGAGAAAAAGATTGGGTAGGGCTGCCGGAGGTCCAGTGGTTAGGGAGATACAATAAATGTATCAACTTGCTTCACAAACTTCACAAACCATTCTACCATTGTGCAAGGCAATAGTTTTAGCTTTCGATGAAAAATGGACTTGGTAGGGCTGCCGGAGGTCCAGTGGTCTGGGAGACACAAGAAATGCAGCTTCGTGATTTGTTTTAATTTTTTAATGATAACTTTTGAACTAGTTGTTGGAATTAAAACGTACATTCGGCAATATGATACAAAATTGAATTATCGATAAATTTTTCTTTGCACATAACTATGTAAAGTTAATATTTATATTTTTAAATAATTATTATGACTAAGCACAGTCTAAGTGACAACTTTGTGCAAATGTTCTCGCAAGTTCGTTTAGACTGTTTCTGTACTGGAGCACTTTTTCAATTTTATGTAAATTATAGAAATGTCAAATTTTGGGTCAAGAAATCAAAAAATCACCCAGACTAAGCACAGTCTAAGTGACAACCTGGTGCAAATATATTTACAAGTACGTTTAGACTGTTTCTGTACGGGAGCACTTTTTCAATTTTAGGTAAATTTTAGAAATCAAAAATTTTGGGTCAAGAAATCAAAAAATCACCCAGACTAAGCACAGTCTAAGTGACAACCTGGTTCAAATATATTTGTAAGTACGTTTAGACTGGTACAGGAGCACTTTTTCAATTTTAGGTAAATTTTAGAAATGAAAAATTTTGGATCAAAAAATGAAAAAAATACACAAACTAAGCACAGTTTAAGTGATAACCTGGTTCAAAGGATCTCACAAGTGCGTTTAGATTGTGACTATACTGGAGCAATTTTCCAATTTTTGCCAGTAAGATTTTTCAATAGAAACTACATCATTAATAAGATTATTTTGTATTATCGTTTATTAAAAAATAAACCATTTTATTAAATTTCTTCTAACAATTTGTACTGCAACAAAATTCGTTGTTCCTTCGTGCAATTTCTCAATATTTTTGCAATAACTTTAAAACTAATTGCTAAATAATTATTACGTATTTGGCAACAAGTTAGAGTAATAAATAATCTAAACATTTTTCTTTGCACATAACTATGTAAAATTAATATTTATATTTTTAAAAAATCGTCAAAGTTGATGCAAACTCGATTGATTAATTTCAAACCTTTTGCGCTTTGAAGTGTTCTGTGCAATTGTTTATAACTATTTTGCTATAAATAATTAAATGAATATATAGTCAAATAAATAACTGTTTTCCTCCATATATTTTTCTACAAATCTCCGTGTATTATTAGAGATATATTATTCCAAAATTGAGCTCAAAATAATTCCAACGACTAAGTCTCAACCGTTGTGTATAATGAGAAGGAATTATAGAGAAGACGGTGGAGCATTTGTAGGTTTATCAAGAAGACTGAATAACTAACTAACTAACTAAGAAACCCTTTGCAACAATATTTAAGTCCCTTCACCCCCTTTGATAATAATACCTTTGGAAACAACAAACTAATTCATACAGAGACAGAAGTGGAAAGGAAGTTATAAGAAAGTTTTAATACATTGTTATGATGACTTTGTTTTTCCGATGTCTTAAGCCATTCTGAATAATAAAAAATAGACAAGTAGTATCAGAAATTAAAAAATTGCATATCTTGTGAATATATATTTTCCAATCATCAAAATTAAAATTTTTGTTTTGCATGTGTTTACGTTTCAGAGATTTCTGAACATTTTGAGATACATTAGAAACAAAGGATGTGTGTGTGTACATATGTGTGATTACAATTAACACCGATTAACCGATTAGAATATTCCAAAAAAAACATTTCTATTGATATGGAGACCTATTGATTAGTTTTTGGCAAAGGTAGGTCCATCCGTTTCCAAGACAACGAGCCAAATGTGCAAAAAATTGCAGTTTTTGAGAGAACGAAGCATCCGAATTGAATGATTCAAAAAACCTTAAAAAGTAAATTTTTTTCTTAATTTTTTTTTAATTCAAAAAAAAAATTTTTTTTGATCATCGAAAATATGTTAAAAATTCAAAAAATTACCCAAACTTAGCACAGTCTAAGTGACAACCTAGTACAAATGTATTCGCAAATGCGTTTAGACTGCGCCTGTATGGAGCGCTTTTTCAATTTTGTGCAAATTTTAGAAATGTAAAATTTTGGGTCAGAAAATAAAAAAATGCCTTAACTAAGCACAGTCTAAGTAACAACCTAGTACAAAAATATTTGCAAATACGTTTAGACTGTTGCTGAACTAGAGCACTTTTTCAATTTTATTTGATAAAAATAAAAATGTAAAATTTTTGGTCAAAACATTGAAAAAATACCCATACTAAGCACAGTCTAAGTGACAATCTGGTACAAAAATATTCGCAAGTATGTTTAGACTGTTTCTGTACCGAGCAAGTTTTCAATTTTATGTTAATTATAAAAATGTGAAATTTTAGGTGAAAATTTTAAAAAATTACCCTGACTAAGCACAGTCTAAGCGACAACCCGGTACAAATGTCTTCGCAAATGCGTTTAGACTGTTTCTGTGTGGAGCAATTTTTTAATTTTATGTTAAAAATAAAAATGTAATTTTGAGTTATGAATTCAAAAAATCACCCAGACTAAGCACAGTCTAAGTGACAACCTGGTACAAATGTCTTTGCAAGAGCGTTTAGACTGTTTATGTATTGGAGCACTTTTTCAATTTTAGGTAAATTTTAGAAATGTAAAATTTTGGATCAAAAAATGAAAAAAAAAAAATACACAAACTAAGCTAAATGTTACATTAAAAAGAAACAATTTTATTTTGCTCGCTAGTAGAGTTCCATTTGTTCATAACGTTTTCGCAAAAAATTTTTTGTTTGCCCGTTAGTAGAGTTTCAAAAGTTACTTTTATTTATTTTTCTAATTTGCTCGTCAGTAGAGTCCTTTTCTTATAATTCATTTAAACTTAAAGTTTGCTCGTCAGTAGAGACCCTTTTTTATCTAGTAATTATAGAAATGAAATTTTGGGTAAAAAATTAAAAAAATCACCCAGACTAAGCACAGTCTAAGCGACAACGTGGTACAAATATATGTGCAAGTGCGCTTAGACTGTTTCTGTATAAGAACACTTTTTCAATTTTGTGAAAACTATTGAAAAATGCAAAAATGCCGCCAGTAAAGCACAGTATAAGTGAAAATGCCGCACAAAATTATTCGCGAATGCGTTTAGACTGTGACCGTCCGGGAGCAGTTTTTCAATTTTGGGTCGATTTTAGGCAAATTTTTTAAAAGTGAAAAATATATAAATAAATACATCATATAGTTATTTTAGTTGGCTGATTGATAGTTCACACACATGGTTGTCTGTTTCTTTTCAAACTAACCCCTAAATAGGCCGAAACTTTCTAGACAGACTTTCTCCGAGGGGTTTCTAAACGTACCCTTGGGAACTAATTTGTCATTGGGGTAGAACAAGACGTGCAGACGTACATTTGCATTGAATTTGAATAAATAAATATAAATGTATAGTATATATATTATATATACACGATTTGCAAGGTTGTAGTACAAACGGTGCGACCCTTAGATATTTTCAAACACTTTACTTAAGCTAAAAATGTAAGGGAATGCAATGTACTTCTTGTAAATTATATTTAATATTTACAGGAATAAAGAGAAAATTTTTGATTTTAGTATTTGGTATTTTACTAGATTGATTAGTAAGTGTTATACTAGATTTTCAAGGTTGTAGTACAAACGGTGCGACTCAAAAAAAATTTCAAACACAACACTTTACATTTCTATCTAGTTAAGCCAAAAGTGTAAGGAAATTCAGTGTACTTTTTCTGAATTATATTTACTATTTCCAGAAATAAACAGAAAATTTTTGATTCTAGTTCTTGGTATTTTATTAGATTGATTAGTAAGTGTTATACTAGATTTTCGAGACTGTAGTACAAACGGTGCAACCCTCAAAAATTTTCAAACACAAAATTATAGATGCCAATTTACTTGTGTCGAATTAGTATGGGTTTAGACGTACTTTAACTAAATTATTATCGATATTTCTAGATATAACTATAAAATTGTTAATTTTGGTATTTAGTATTTTAGTATATATACTAGTAAGTAATTTACTGAAATTTGAAGGTTGTATTACAAATGGTGCGATCTTCAGAATATTTCAAACACAAAAGTTAATAATCTAGTTTTCTCAAGTACAAAATGTATAGAAATGCGGTACAGTTTTTCCAGATTTGAATTAATATTTTCGGAATGAAAGATAGATTTGACAACTTTAGTATTTGGTGTTTTAATAAATAGTATAGTAAATGTTATTTTTTAAATGCAAGTTTGTAGTACAAACGGTGCGACCCTTGGAAATTTTCAAACACAAAACTGTAAATTCAAGTTCTTTTTTTAAACAATTTACTATAGAGATCTGGTGTACCTTGTGTTGAATATACTCAATATTTCCAAAAATAAGAGAAAAAAATATCGTTTTTAGTATTTAGTATTTTAGTTGATAAATCAACAAATAGTTAATTTTAATTTGAAGGATGTAATACAAATGGTCCGATCCTAAGAAATGGAGTTTTTGTTTATAGCAGGAAATGTTAACAATTATCTAGAAAAAGTACACACACCAACCCATACTAATTTTACTTAAGAAAATTGGTTTATATAATTTTGGGTTTGAAAATTTCTGAGGGTCGAACAGTTTGTACTACAACCTTGAAAATCTAGTATAATGCTTACTAAACCATATACTAAAATACTGAATACTAAAATTTAAAAAATCTGATTATAACCATAAATATTCGGTAATTCCTAAAAAAAAAGTACACCGCTTTTCTTCATACTAATTTAGTTTACAAAAACCTAAAGTTTTGTGTTTGAAGAATTTTGTAAGGTCGCCCCGTTTGTACTACAACCTTGAAAATTTAGTACAATACTTACTAAACCATACACTAAAATACTGACTACTACATTTTAAAAAATCTAATCATAAGCATTAATATTCTTCAATTTTCAAAAAAAAGTGCGCCGTTTTTCTTTACACTAAATTAGATTACGAAAACAAAAATCTAAAGCTTTGTGGTTGAATTTTTTTTAAGGTCGCACCGTTTGTACTACAACCTTGAAAATTTAGTATAACACTTATTAAACCATATGCTAAAATACTGAATACTAAAATTTGAAAAAATGTCATTTCAATCAAAAATACACTTAAAATTTTTTAATAAGTGCACTGTTTTCTTCATACTAATTTAGCTTACAACAACAAAAATTCAAAATGTTGTTTTTGAAAAATTACTGAAGATCGCACCGTTTGTATTACAACCATAAAACTTGAATATGTTATTTACCAAAAAGTATACTGAAAAACTAAATACTAAATTTGACAAGTTTCTTTTGGGAACTGGAAATATTAATTAAAATACCGAAAAAGTACACTGCATTTCCATATATATATTTGGCTTGACAAACTCAAAATTATAGTTTTGTGTTTAAAAATTCCCAGGGGTCGCACCGTTTGTACTACAACCTCAAAAATCAAGTATAACACTCTTCAAACCATATATTAAAATACTGAATACTAAAATTAAAAAAAATGTCTTTATAACCATAAATATTTGTTAATTTCTAAAAAAAGTGCACCGTTTTTCTTTATACTAATTTAGCTTGCAAAAACAAAAATCTAAAGTTTTGTGTTTGAAAAATTTCTAAAGGTCGCACCGTTTGTACTACAACTTTGAAAATTTAGTATAGCACTCATCAAACCATATACTAAAATACTGCATACAAAAATTTAAAAAAATGTCATTATAACCATAAATATTTCCGAAAATTTCTAAAAAAAAGTGCAACGTTTTTCTTCATACTAATTTAGCTCACAAAAACAAAAATCTAAAGTTTTGTGTTTGGAAAATTTTTTGTGGGTCGCACCGTTTGTACTACAACAATGAAAATTTAGTACAATACTTACTAAACCATATACTAAAATACTGAATACCAAAATTTGTGAATTTTGCTTTACAACTCGAATTTTTAATAATTTTCTAAACAAAGTACACCAGTTTTACATAGACCTAGAAAATATTTATATGGGGAATATATAAATATAAATACATAAATATATATATATATATATATATATATATATGTATATATATATATATATACATGTATGTCTATATAAATTAGTTCAGTACAAATGTATATTAATCCCCAATTATATATAAATGTGCATAAATTCGCCATTAATGTACAACCCCCATCCCTTATATATATATATATATATATATATATATATATATATATATATATCTAAGCCCCTTCATCAAGTGGCAATATATCATGCGTAATCTCTCTACAGGATCGCTCCACCGTTTCGGCAATCAGGGGGTTCCCTTAAACCGCTGTGTAAATCTCTCGCACATTTCCCCGAATAAGGGATGATATCATCTTAGAGATGAATCTATACAATATCTCTACAAATTTATCTAAATCTACATCTATATCTAGATGGTTTTAATTAACAACGAATTTTAGTCGAGGAGTACGGTACGGTGGAGCATGAAAATGTACGTGTGTCCGGGGTAAACTCCGGAACTACTGTACGGATTTTGATGAAATTTTGTCACAATTTGTAGCATGGTTTGACTTAGGATATAGGATAGATTTTATGTGGGCTATTGATCTGGATATTCATTATATCAGTTAAATACTTTATTTAAGTACTTTGGTGTAAATTAACGAATATTTATGCTTTTAATCAGATTTTTTTTAATTTTAGTATTCAGTGTTTTATAGTATGTTTTGAAAAGTATTGTACTAGATTTTCAAGGTTGTAGTACAAACGGTGCGACCTTTAGAAATTTTTCAAACACAAACTTTTAGGTTTTTGTTTTTGTAAGCTTAAATTAGTATGGAAAACGGTGTACTTGTTTAGAAATTTAAAAAATATTTATGTTTATAGTAAGATTTTTTGCAATTTTAGTATTTAGTATTTTAGTATATGGTTTGAGAAGTATTATACTACATTTTTAAGGTTCTAGTACAAACGGTGCGACCTTCAGAATTTTTTAAACATAAAACTTAAGGTTTTTGTTTTTCTAAGCTAAATTAGTATGAGGAACAACAGTGTACTTGTTTAGAAATTAACGAATATTTATGGTTGTAATGACATTTTTTGTAAATTTAGTAGTCAGTATTTTAGTATATGGTTTAGTAAGTATTGTACTAAATTATCAAGGTTGTAGTACAAACGGTGCGACCTTTAGAAATTTTTCAAGCACAAACTTTTAGGTTTTTGTTTTTGTTAGCTAAATTAGTATGAAAAAACTGTGCACTTGTTTAGAAATTAAAGAATATTTATGGTTATAATTAGATTTCCTTAACTTTTAGTATTCAGTATTTTAGTATATGGTTTAGTAATTATGATACTAGATTTTCGAAGTTGTAGTACAAACGGTGCAACCTTTAGAAATTTTTCAAACCCAAAACTGTAATTTATAATTTGCCAAGCCAAATATACATGGAAAAGCAGTGCACTTTTTGGAATTATACCTAATATACTACAACCTTGAAAATCGAGTACAAGACTTACCAAACTCTATAATAAAATTCCAAATACCAAGTTTGATAAATTTCAGATCACAACTAAAAATATTAACTATTTTCTAAAGTAGTACACCGCATTTCCACACCAATTAGGCTTACAAAAACAAAAATCTGAAGTTTTGTGTTTGAAAATTTTCTGTGGTCACACCGTTTGTATTACAACCTTCTAATTCATATATAACACTTATAAAACTGTCTTTTAAAATACCACATACTCAAATTAGTAAATTTCTAATTATTTTTCCACGAATTAATTATTTTCTAAAAAAAGTACACAACATTCCCTCACAATACTTGATTTTCATACATATTTAATTAGTACAGGACCTTTTCCCTCTCGTCAACTTTTTCACTTGTCGGAAAAAAATTATGAAACTTTTAATGAAACACAAAAGTTTCATTCGTTACATTGTTTATTTACTTTTTAACGAGGATTGTACAACGGATTTAAAATATTATAATAGAACGTTTTTTTGTCGAAACGTAAATGTTAGAGAAAAAGTTTTAAATTAAAAAAATATTTTTATAATTGTTTTTATTTATACAGCATATATATCTTAGTATATACTTCAATAAGTGTTGTACTAGATTTTTAAGTTTGTAGTACAATCGGTGCGACCACAAGAATTTTTCAAACACAAAACTTTAGATTTTTGTTTTTTTAAGCCTAATTAGTATGGAAAATGCGGTGTACTTTTTATAGAAATTGATTAATGTTTCGAGTTTTGAATAAAACTTTTATATTTTTAGTATACAGTATTTCAGTATATATTTTAATGAGTGCTGTACTCGATTTGCAAGGTTGTAGTATAAACGGTGTGAACACAAGAATTTTTCAAACACTAAAGTTCAGATTTTTGTTTACGTAGAAATATTGTGTACTTTTGTAGAAAATAGTTAATTTTTGCAAATTATAATAGAAAATTCAACTAATTTCGTACTCAGTATTTCAGTAGATACTTTAGTAAGTCTTGTACTTGATTTTCAAGTTTGTAGCACAAACGGCGCGACCACAAGAATTTTTGAAACACAAAATTATATACAACAATTTATATACAAATTAGTATGGGTTCTGGTGTACTTTTTCTCGAATATTATTAATATTTCCAGATATAAAGACAAATTTAGTAATTTCAGTATTTAGTATTTTAGTAACTACTTTAATAAATCTTGTACCTGATTTTCAAGGTTGTAGTACAAACGGTGTGGCCACAGGATTTTTTCAAACACAAAACTGTATACGCCAATTACCTTAAGACAAATTAGTATGGGTTGTGGTGTACTTTTCCAAGATTAATATTAATATTGCAAAATATAAAAATAAATTTAGAAATTTTAGTAGATACTTTAATAAATATTGTACTTAATTTTCAAGGTTGTAGTAAATTAATTAATTTTTCAAACACAAAACTTCAGGTTTTTGTTTTTGTAAGGCAATTTAGTATAGAAAAATGGTATACTTTTTATAAGAAATAATTAATATTTTGAGTTATGAACAAAAGGTTCACATTTTTAGTATACAGTATTTTAGTATGTAGTTTAATAAGTGTTGTACTCAATTTTCAAGGTTGTAGTACAAGCGGTGCGACCACAAGAATTTTTCAAACACAAAACTTCAGAATTTTGTTTTGTTAGCCTAATTAGTATATAAATGTGGTGTACTTTCTATAGATAATTATTAATATTTGGAGTTTTGAATAAAAGTTTTATATTTTTAGTATACAGTATTTTAGTATATGGTTTGGTAAGTGTTGTACTCGATTTTTAAGTTTGCAGTACAAACGGTGCGACCACAAGAAATTTTCAAATACAAAACTTTAGATTTTTGTTTTTGTAAGCATAATTAGTATGGAAATGTGATGTACTTACTTAGAAATTATTTTATATTTTGAGTTATTATGACGAATTTATCTAATTTGGTTTTAGGTATTTTAGTATATAGTTTGATCAATGTTGTACTCAATTTGCAAGGTTGTAGTACAAACGGAGCGACCACTAAAATTTTTCAAACACTAAACTTTAGATGTTTGTTTTTGTAAGATAATTTAGTATGGATATGTGGTGTATTTTTATAAAAAATGTTTAATATTTTGAATCATAAACAAAAGTTTTACATTTTCAGCATACAGTAGTTTAGTATAAAGTTTGATAAGTGTTGTACTCGATTTTCAAGTTTGTAGTACAAACAGTGCGACCACAAGTCCCAACACAATTCTTTAGATTTTAGTTTTCGTAATCAAATATTTAGTATGAAAATTTCATGTACTTTTTCAGAAAATAATTAATTTTTGCATATTCTAAAACAAAAATTTTCACTTTTCGTAATCGTTACTATTGTAGATACATTCATAAGTATTATACTTGATTTTCAAGTTTGTAGTACAAACAGTGTGACCCTCAATTTTTTTCATACAAAAAACTATATACATCAATTTTCTTAAGTTAAATTAGTATGGGTCTGGTGTACTTTTCTTAGATTATAATAAATATTGCCTGATATAAAAACAAATTTTAAACTTCAATAAGTGTTATACACACTCTACAAGTACAAACGATGCGACCCTCAGAATTTTTTAAACACAAACCTTATGTATAAAAATTTTCTTACAAGTTTTCTTACGTTAGGTCAAATTAGTGCGGGCTCCGGTACACCTTTTGTAGATACATGTTTTTTTTAATTAATTACTCAGTTAGAATTTTTTGTGCATTTGCATTGAAAATACCTTCTTAGTATATAGATGAATTAAAAAATTCTAAATAACTTTTTGTTTTTGTTTCATATGTCTATGCGGTATTGTTAATTTTATTTTATAAATTTGTGAAATAAAAACTAAACTAAAATATGTTAGGTTAAAATTAAAATTTGTATAACCAGTAATTATTTGTTACTGTCTTGTATTTTATCAACTTACCACTAGTCAAACCTAAAAAACAACAACCTTATATATATATATATATATATATATATATATTCTTATATATAAAAGTGGATCGCAAAATGTGTTGGTAAAGCGCATAACTCAACAACGACTAGACCAATTTGGCCAATTCTTTTTTTAAAATGTTCGTTGAAGACCAAGGATGGTTCTTATGGAGAGAAAAAATCAAATAATTGCCGAAAAAACCCTAAAAACAGCCTTTACTTTTTCTCATACAAATGTTGTTTTCTAACTAAAACGTAGAATCAATTTGAGCTTTATTACTATCATATATAGTTCATATTAAATTATAAGCACTCACTGCATACTCTTCCTAAACTATTATTCGAATTTTGATAAATCTTTCTGTAGTTTGTTAAAGAAATTTTCTAGGATGCATGTGATTTTAAAGTACTGGGATGTATGTGCAATATTGTAGAAATAAATGGAAAACATTGCAAAAAACGGCATGTCATTGCTTGCATTGAAAATGATTATGAATAAGAAAAATGAAATGTCTACAATATTATTGCCAAAAAAGCAGCTGAGATGTGTCAGAAATTAAAATAATATAAAATACAGTATATGTATGGCAGATTGAATGATACACATATGAACAGGATATGACAAATTAATTCACTTAAAATATGAAATTAAGTATTAATCAGGGCCGGTCCTACCTTTAATGCGATGCATGCGGGAAATACGAGCGCACGCTTTAGGGGGCGCCAACGCAAGATTCTTATATTAAATTGTCAATATAGTTTTTTTTTATATATAAATTCTTTGCATCTTTTACTAATCTTTCCACATTATTTTTAAAATTCGTAAAAATTTCACTTTAGAACATACAATTCGGCTCTCGCGATATCGATTCAGAGAAGTTTAAGATGCAATTTTGGATATCTTGAATAAAAAAAAATTAAATTGATTTAATCCAACATGAAGTACCAGTGTTATGTTATGGGTATGGTTATGTTATACCGTTTAAAAGACTTCAATTTCGAATATAGTGTGGGAATTAAGACTTATAATTTTATTTAAATCAGTTCTACATTTAACATCGCTCATACTATAAATGTATATGCATTTAGGCGTGAAGAGTAAAAAACAATAATTATTATTTTTAGGTAAACGGTAAATATTAGTAAATTATATTAAAAAATTGTAGACATGGGTACAGGACAACGTCTGTCGGGTCATCTAGTATATATATATATATATGTATATATATATATATGTATGTAAACCAATTCCCCGTGTCCACTATACGAGCAATATATATGAAAATGAGGCAACGCCGCCGCCGCCGCCTTTGCCGCCAAGTTATTATTATTTCCAGGGCGGGTGGAGAGGTCTCCATTCTCTTCCTTTATTCCTAGAGACTCCAATTACTTTTCTCATGTGATAGTAATACGTTTGTCTGTCCTACAAATCCTACAAAATGCAACTGCGAAAACAAACACATTACGTAAGTAAAATGGAAAGGAAACAAAAGCAGGGGCGGGGGTGAAATGCACATAGAAAATAAGGGTTGGGGGTTGGGGGTTGGGGGTTGTGTATTTGCATTTTGTTAGGAGAATGGACATATGTACCCCAGTAGAAATAAATCATAACCAGTAGTGTATTGCATCGTGCCTTAGGGCAAATTGCTGTAACTTCCCGTACCGTAATGAAATATTCGAGGAATTTTAAACGTTTTCAAATATATTATTACTAATACTGTAACTTCCATTATCATTGCTATCTTGTTATATCCGAGCAAATCAAATGTAAATCATTAATCAATTTATCTCCAGAACATTAACAATCGTCATTTCATCTCGAATTCAATTTAAAAAAAAAAATAGTTGCTTAATTTGCACAAAATTGGAAAAGTGCTCCCGTATAGTCACAGTCTAAACGTATTTGCAAATACTTCTGTGCGACATTTTCACTTATACTGTGCTTAGCTTGGCGGCATTTTCACATTTTTCGATAGTTTTCACAAAATTGGAAAATTGCTCCAGAACATAAACAGTCTAAACATGCTCGGGTAAACATTTGTACCCGAGTGGCGCTTAGACTGTGCTTAGCCTGGCTAATTTTTTTTAATTTTTAATCCAAAATTACATTATTAAATTATATATATATATATATATATATATATATATATATATATATATACGTTTCGAGTCATTCTGAATCAAATGGTACCGAATTTTTTAAAAAGTGTGTGTGAGTATGTGTGTGTGTTAGAGTTAAAATTTGACTCAAGTACCATTTTATGACTAGTTTTTATTTTTTTTTTCCAAAATGTGATTTTAATGACAGAATCTGAATTTGTTCGTCAGTAGAGTTCCTTTTTGTCCAATAAAATCTAAATTTGCTCGTCAGTAAAGTTCCTTTTTTCTAAGATGACATTTTACTATTTAAATCTTAATTTGCTCGTCAGTAGAGTCCCTTTTGTCTAAAATGACATTCTACTAATAAAATCTGAATTTGCTCGTCAGTAGAGTTCTTTTTGAAGAAATTTAATAAAATTGTGATAAATATTCAAAATGTCTGCTATTCATTTTTTTTCAAAATGCTTATAAATTACTAACAATCCTCAAAATGTACCATAAATACTTTGAATTTACTGTAATTGCTCAATTATTTTTTTCTCAAAAATCACAATTTATCGCTTTTAAAATGACCAGAATTTACTAAAAACACACAAAATTTAACAAAATATTTAATATATCTTCAGATCAATCAATTTCTTTTTAAAATGATCAGAATTTACTAAAAATACTTAAGTATGATACAAAATTTACAAAATTTCTTCAAAATTTACATTTTTTTCAAAATGCCTAAAATACACTAAAAATACTTAAAATTTGTAAAAAAAATTAGGATTTCTTCAAAAATAACTATTTTTTTAATGCCGAGATTTTACTGAAAGTACTCAAAAATTTAAAAAACTATTTCTTCAAAATTTGCATTTTTTTTCAAACAGATCAGAATTTACTTAAACAGACTCAACATTTTAACAATAATAGACTTTTGCTCAAAATTCACAATTTTTCTTTCAAAATGACCAGAATTTACTTGAACATACTAAAAAATTGCAAAACTAATTGAGATTTCTTCAAAATTTATAATTTTTCCAAAAAATACCCAAATTTTGTTAAATATTTTTGAGATTTCTTTAAAAATCATATTTAAGTAACAAATGCCCAGAATTTGCTAAATATAATTACTCAAAATTTGTAAAAAATAATTAAGACTTCTTCAAAAAGTCGAGAATTTACTAAAAATATTTAAAATTTACAAAATTTCTTAAAAAATCACAATTTTTCTTTCAAAATTATCAGTATTTACTTGAACATTTTCAAAATTTTAGAAAATTATAAAAATTTCATCAAAATTTACAAAATTTCTTCAAAATTCACATTTTTTTTTTAAAATGGCCAAACTTTACTAATATTATTCAAAACTGGTGTACCTCAAGGTACGACGTTAAGCACCACTAGTAGTTTGTTTTAATATTTGTTTATAAAACATCTAGTAACTTCCCGTAGGGCAAGTTATAGTAATCGCAAAGAAATCGAAAATGAAAATTTTTATACATCTTTATGTTTCAAAGGTTTCTGAATATTTTGGCATACCTTAGAAAAAATTGATGTATGTGTGTGTGCGTGAATGTGTGTGTATGTGTGTTCAGATACAAATTCTCAATTTTTTTTCAAAAATGTTAATCGTTTTTAAAAAAATAACAATTTTTGGTACGGGAAGTTACAGCAATTTGCCTTAAGGCACGATGCCATGCCCCAATAGTTTGGTTTTATGTCCGAATCGAGTTCCTTGTTCTCGCAAGTCGGTGCACTAATTCCTCCGCCATCTATTAATAACTTTTAAAAGTCTATCCCGATGCAGATGGAGAGACATAAATAGATGCTAAAACGGGGAATGCTGTGGCGGCTAAAAAAGTGAAAAAAAAAGCCTCTAGGAACGCAGATGTTTGCCGCCTGCGAGGAAATGAATAATGCACAGAGTGCGGTTTCGAGGGCTATTTTTGTATTTTTGTATTTTTGCACAAACATCCGGCCGAATTAGTCATTAAAGAATATGTGTTATTGTGGGAAATTAATTCTTGGAAGCTAATTTATATTGATTAATATTCATATAAACGCATTTGAAGGAAAAACTTAACTCGAAGCCTCAGTTTACAAGTATCACGAATAATAAGGAAACATTTTGACTAATAATGAATAATTATTATTATTGAACATTTTTTATTATTATTCCAAACTTTATCTAAATATTTGAAGTAAATTTTAATAAGTACCTAATATTAGAAAAAATTACCAAACTTGAGTAAGAATAGAACAATTTGAACAATAACGAAAAATTGAATTATAATTATTAAATTTTTCATTATTGTTTAAATTGAACAACAAATTTAGACTAACAAACACTTTATATTTTTTGTAAGATTTGTCTTTGTTATTCTAAATTCGTTGTTCAATTTGTTGTTCATGAATGAATGATTGAATAATTATAATTCAATATAATAAAAAGAAAAAATATGAATATAAAGTTTGAATTATTAAATTATGTTAAATCTTATTTTTTTTGAATAATCATAGAGAATCATCAGTAATTATGAAAATTTAGAAAATATATAAATATTCTATCTAGTATCTAGTGTTTTTCATTTAATTATCTTTATCCAATTATATGTGTTTAATTATTTTGACTTAGTTTTCTTATTATATGATGATTCTTGAAAGAAATATAACAAATCTTGATTAATTTGATGAAAATTGTATTATATATTTCCAAAAAATATGAAAAATCTTGTATAAGAATGCAAAATTTGGAATAAATTGGACAGCTCTTGAAAAAATGTAAAAAATCTTGAAAATGGTTGAATTCAAAAGTATTGAATGATAAACAAAAATCTTGAATAATAATGAAATTTTTTTAATAAATATATACAGTCTTAAACAATTATGACAAATCTTGAATAAGATTTTAAATTTTTAAATAGATGTGACAAATCTGGAATAACTGATAAATCTTGAAAAAATATAAAATGTCTTGAACAGTTTGAATAATTATGAAAAATGTTGATTATACTTATGAAGTATCTTGAATAATAATGAAAAATCTTGAATAAATATAAAGTCTTGAACAATTGAGACAAATTCTGTATACTCAATGAGAAAATATTTTAAATCTTCTTTAATAATGAAAAATCTTGAATAATAATAATGCAAGATCTTGAATAAATACAGAGAGTTGAGCAAGTATGACAAATCTTGAGTAAGATTTAAAATTCTTGAAAAAAATTGACAAATTTTGAATAATTTCTATAAAAATATTAAAGAAATATGTTCAAGCTTCTTTAATAAAGAAAAATCTTGATTAAATGTCAAATCTTGAGAAAAAACAGAAATTTTTTAAATAGTTATGACATATGTTGAATAATGATGAATGATATTGAATATTAATAAAAAATCTTAATAATGTCCTGAACAATTATAACAAATCTTGAATAGGATTTCAAATTTTTAAATAATTAGGACAAATCTTGAAAAATTTCTATAAGAATAGTAAAAACATATGTCAATCTTTTTAAATAATGAAAAGTCTTGAATATTTATGATACATAATATAATAAAGATAATCTTCGATAAAAATGAAATATTTTGAATATTTATGAATAATAATGAATGATCTTGAATAAATAAATAAATATGTTAAATCTTCTTTAACACTATTCCTACCGACATTTCGTGTTTACTATTCCTACCGCAACCGGTCAAATGACCGGTCATGCAAAATCGGCATTTTTCAGTATTGAATGAAGAGTTAATGCTAGTTTAAGAGTTTATAAATACAAATACAATATATTTCTTTTATTTTATAATGCGAATTCTACATTTTATACTATTTTATCCAATTTTTCACGATTTTTTTTCTTAGAGTGTATTTTCTGCACACGCATTTTTTACGTTTTTGGCTGATTTTGTTCGCCCTATCATTTTTCTAAAGCATTATCTGAAATAGTTTCTTCTAGGGAATCTGTTTTGTACTTGTACTTAGTTGATTTTTTTCTGAATTCTTGTTGGAACTATACGGCAAGTTAATTGGAATAGAAAGTTCCTGCCTTGTACATTGTCTTCTTGTAATTTATGTATGTAACAACAATGGATTTATCCTGAATAAATCCAAAATAATGTTAATCCTTGATGAATTCTCTCTAAAATTCATATTTTACCAAATGATTTCTGACTATTTTATGAATGGCATCTACATCAGACCCGACGCTAATACCAATAGAATTAACTCCCGTATTAGTGTAATTTTTTCAACATATGTGCCTGTAAGTGAAAATTAGAATCTTCTTTCTTATCTTCCAAAGTTGTAAATAATATTTGAGTGTTGAAGTCTTTGATTTTTTGTTCTGACAGTATTTATAGCTGTTATATTGCTTCAATTGTACCTACCATCAGTTTTCTTTTACTAAAAGTTTAGCTGTATGTAGGATGGTAAAAACGTTATATATTTTTATGTCGTACAAGCGATTTTGATAATACGGTTTCATCAGTTATAAATCTTCAAAGAATATCTCAGTTTGCTACGTGTACTGGATGGTTACCAAAATTTTACACCCCATTTGTGCGATTTGCAGGGCATAATTATATTTACATCGTATATTGAACGGTATCTAATATTTATACGTTTTCCTAAATACTATTGAACATATGTTGAATATATTTACACCTTACCTTTATTGAAAATATATGTTTGTCGATAGTAATACGTAGTCTTTTACAACAATTTTGATTGCTGTCAATGTAGTTGAACCAACCTTTGGATTCAAAACAAAACCTATCAATTTGTTGTTTGGATTCCTTCGTAAAAATCTGTCTACACATTGAGAAAATTGAGAAAACCCACTTTTTATAACGTAGAAATGCAATATTTATACTCCTTGCCTCATTTGCGCAACGCGCATACAGAATCGAAAGAAATGCATATAAATTTGCAGAAGGCAGTTTTTACCAGTCTAAATTCTTCTGAATTTACATTTTCTTGTAAGTTCCAAAATATTCTTAACAATTACTACAAAAAATCCCATCCGAACATCGTCTTTCGTACTACCGGTCAAATGACCGGTCGCGGTAGGTAAGACAGCATACAATTTTTTTTTCCAAAAATAAAAATTGAAAAAACAAATTAACATTGAAAAACGTATCATACTCACATATTAGGAAAAGTCATAAAGTTTGATGACGATTCAATTACGTTTGATATGAAAAATACTAATCGAAAAATCAAAAACGGTCATTTGACCGGTCCCGGTAGGAATAGTGTTAATAATAAAAAATCTTTAATAAATGATAAATCTTGAAAGAAATCTGATGGGTCTTGAAAATTTATTAAACATGTTGAATAATAATGAAAGGCTTTTAATATTTATGAATAATGTTGAATAATTATGAAAAGTCGTGAATAATTAGAAAAGATCTTGAATAAATATAAAATATCTTTAATAATTATAAAAGATTTCAAATAAATATGAAAGATCTTGAACAAAATAAAAGATCTTGAATAAACATTAAATATCCTGAATAAATTACAAAAATCTTGAATATTTAAAAAAGATCTTGAATAAATATAAAAGATCTTGAACAAAAATAAAAGATCTTGGATAAACATTAAAGATCCTGAATAAATTAGAATAAATATAAAAGATTTTGAATAATTACAAAAGATCTTTAATAATTTTAAAAGATCCAGAATAAATATGAAAGATTTTGAAGAATTATAACCATATCGAATAATACTACAAAATTTGGATTCATTATAAGAATAATTGTAAAAGATCATGAATAATTATAGAAGATCTAGTAGAATTATTCAAAATCTTAAATAATTGTAAAATATCTTGAATAAGTATAAAAGATCTTGAATAAATATAAAAGATCTTTTATATATATAACATGTAAAAATATCAAAATTAAATTTTTTTAAAATATACCATTACGTGATAGCATTAGATAAAATATACCATTACGTTTCGGAACACATCTCATCCTCCATCCATCGTCCGACATTAGCTTTTGTACTTATATCAGTCGAACAGTTTCTTCGTCAAATCAAACCTCTATATATCTTTACATTCCTCGTCCCTTTCCAGAATTAACCTGTCCCTCACGAACCCTTTTTTGTGTCCCTTCACATGATTCCATTTCATTTTATGGGATTTATTTAGCGCGGGATCACTTCTGAAAACTCAACTCAACAAACAAACAAAGGGAAAAGTTTGGAAACTTGGTTTTTTGTCGAAGGGTTGTTTTAGGGCTTGTAATCGCATTTAATGCTCGATAAGAACACGGAAGGGTTCTATCTATCTATATATCGGGTAAAGGGTATATCGATGTTACGACTTACAGATTAAGTACATAATATACTAACACAAGTTTTGATTTGTTTTGATACGCTATCTTATGCTTGTCAATGTAATTGCCGTGCGATCAGGCGTATTTTACATATAAACAAAGCAAGGAAGAATGTTATGATAATAGAATCTTTGATGTAGTAGTTATCATGACATTCTTCTTTGCTTGTTTATATGTAATTATTTTTTAGAATTACTCAAGATTTAAAATGTTTCAAGATGTTTAATTATTACTCAAATTTTTATTACTATTTAAGATTGTTTAATTAGTTAATTAATTTTTCAATATTTTTTTCATAATTCATGAAGATTATTCGTAATTTATTATTCATATATCTAATTATTTATCTTGTGATTATTCAAGATTTCAATATATATTCAAGATTTTTTATAATTATTCAAGATCTTTTCAAACTATTCAAGATCTTTCAAAATTATTCAAGATCTTTCATAATTTTTCATCTTTGATTTTTCATGATTTTTTAAATTATTAAAGATCATTCGTAATTTTTCAAAATCATAATTATTTATCTTCTGTGATTATTCAAGATGTTTACTAATTATTCAAGATCTTCTATAATTTTTCAAGATTTTTTATAATTATTCAAGACCTTTTATAATCATTCAAGTTATTTTAAATTACTCAAGATTTTTTATAATTATGCAAGATTTTTATAATTATTAAAAGTATTTTATACTTATTCAAGTTATTCTTTCATAGTTATTCAAGATCTTTTATATTTATTCACGATCTTTTATAATTTTCAAAGATCGTTTATAATTATTCAAGATCTTTTATAACTATTCATGATGTTTATGAATATTCAAGATCTTTTATTATTATTTAAGATCTTTTGATTTTAATTAACATGCTATGTAATTGTTTACGATCCTTTTATAATTATTCAAGATCTCCTATAATTATTCAAGATTTTCCATGGTTACTCAAATTTTTATTAATAGTTAAGAATATTAATTATTATCCGAGATCTTTCATGGTTACTCAAATTTTTATTAATAGTTAAGATTATTAATTACTATCCAAGATATTTTATTTATATTTTTATAATTATTAAGGATTTTTCCTATATGTTATATATTTACTCAAAATTCTTGATATGTCAAGATCTATGAAAACTTTCATATGATTTTTAAAACTGCTTCATGACTTTTAACAAACTTTCAAGATTAATGAACACAATAAATGTTTGCAACATTTTTGAAACTAATAAGGTTTTTCATAATTGTTCAAGTTCTTGTATTCTTTTTCAAAATCCTAATAAAATCTTTGAAGATTTGTATTACTTTAATATTTCCCTAAAGTATGTTTCATGAGAATTTAAGATTTTGCATATTTATTAAATTTTTCATAATTGGAAGTAAATAAGTTTTAAATATTTGTAATAATTATTCAAGATTCAAATTCTTTTATAATTATTCAAATCTTCGATAATATTCAAGATTTTTATGCTCTTTTTGTGATTTATAAAATAGTAAATATTTGGATATATATTTAAATATGTATTCTAATTAGTTTTTTTTTGTTTCAGGTATGTGTTGCAAATTTATGGCTGATCTTTTTTCTTCTGGTATAAGGTAAAACTTGATATATATATTGAAATGATATGATGGTGTTGGTAGTATGGTTCGGGTATGGGTTGGAGGTCCGTTTGTTGAAGATCCACAGTCCTGGATATTGGTTACTGTAGTAGCTTCTTTATGCGATATGGTAATAATGTCCGTCCAACCTTTCCTGATGCCTTGGGTCGAGCAGTAGGAATAATATTTGATCGACTGGTTTGATAATAGCTCTTTTCAGATTAATGGGTCCTTTCAATAAGGTATTCGCTGGAAGAGACAACTTCTGGTTCCAATAAAAATCCACTTATAATGTTTTACACTGTATTTATTTCTTTACTTCACAGACATAATCTCCACTTAGATTATTTAAGACTACTCTAAGACATTATGGCTAGACTTTTGGCTAAGACATCACTAGTTAATACAAATTATTCTGACTCTATATATTATACATTGTACGTGACAATTCTAGGAATGGCGTCTTCCGTGTTCATGTAAAGATCTTGGACTTTGAACAACATTGAACAATAATTCATATTTTTATTAAAAGCACGTATTATCATGCTATTACAGAACAATATATATATATATATATATATATATATATATATATATCATTCATAAACATTCATAAACTCACAATCTTCCAATAAATTTCATTCCATACAACAAATAATAAAGCATCAAATATAAATCTCTTTATTTAATATAAAACTTCAAATAAAATAACACAAAAGTGTGAAAACCGCATCAAAATATCTCAACAAATGCAAAAGTTATGACGTTTTAAAACTCACGAGTGATATCACTGTCGGCTGATTCAAAAACAATGGCGCTGCCGTCGCACTAAACTAAAAACGTTCATAACTCGCCCATTTATTGACGGATTTTAAAAATTCTTTCACTGTTGCGTTAGTTATCATCCACACTTTAATCATACAGCAATAAATGTAGTATCATGTACCTATTGACACCTGTACATGGGTATACATATATATAGATATATATAAATATATTGTAAACAAAAGTTTTACAAACCTAACAAATTAATATTAAAATACTCAGATTTTTTTAAGTATTTAGTATCATTTGATAAAATATATAGCATGAATCTTATATCTTCTTATTTATTATGAAATTTTGAACAAAACAACACAAAAGTGTGAAAACCGCATCAAAATATCTGAACAAATGCAAAAGTTATGCCGTTTTTAAATTCTCGAGTGACATCACTGTCGCCTGAAGCCAAAAACAATGGCGCTTCAGTCACACCAAAATATAAACGTCCATAACTCGCGTAATTATGGACGGATTTTAAAAATTCTTTCACTGTTGCGTTAGTTATCATCTACACTTCAATCCTATCGCAATAAATGTAGTACCTCATGAACCTATCTACACTCGTACATGGATACAAAGCTTTATATTAATTGTCTCAGCACGTTCAGAATGTTTATAGTACGTATTATCTATCTAAGGACAACAAGTGGATGCTTTTTAATGTGACTAAATCCTTTACCGAATGTGCACTCGGCACCCCATTGGTCGCCCCGTTTCTTATCATTAAACGTACGTACTCTTCGAGAGAGTGAATTAATCTTTGTAGTAACAGCTACTAATACTTGTATGAATGTATGTATCCGTACCAGTATCCTTATTAAATTAGCTGCAGCTTCGGCTAAACACAACTTTAATATAATAGCATAAGCGGCGGCGTTGGTACACTGTTGGCCCCTTTGCTTTTGTTCGATATATATATATATATATATATATATATATATATATATATATAATAAACATTATCATATAATGTTTCAAAGTCGAATTAAACAATATCAAGATATATAACTTTCATTATTTTTGCTATCTTGTTTGTTATATCTGAGCAAATCAAATGTAAATCATAAATGAATTTATCTCCCGGAACATTAAAAATCGTCATTTCATTTCGAATTGCGCAAAATTGAAAAAGTGCTCCCGTATAGTCACAGTCTAAACGCATTTGCAAATAATTCTGTGCGACATTTCCACCTATAATGTGCTTAGCTTGGCGGCATTTTCACATTTTTCAACAGTTTTATTATTTCACAAAATTGAAAAAGTGCTCCCTTAAAGTGACAGTCTAAACGCGTTTGCATATGAATTTGTTTCTGATTGTTGCTTAGACTGCGTCTATCTTGGTGATATTTTCACATTTTTCAATACATGTTTATATTTTTTTATATTTTTACGATGTTGAAAAAGTTCTTCTTTTGGTACCAGGTTGTCACTTAGACTATGCTTATAAGACGGATTTCCACATATTTTTTATATAATAAATTAAAGAAATTTGAACAAAATTGAAAAAGAGCTTTCGTACAGTAATAGTCTAAACGCAATTTCATTAATATTTTTGCCAGGTTGTGACTTAGACTGGACTTATACAGGCCTGTTTTTACATTTTTAGTATTACTTATTCTTGGTTCTCTTATTATTTTTTTGTGACAATTTTCAACATAAATTTGCCAAAAGGGACTCTACTCGCGAGCAAACTTAAATACAAAAAAGGGATTTAACTGACGACCAAGCTAAATTCGGATCTAAATGATAAAAATTGGACTCTACTGACGAGCATGATTATTTTTGACTTTGATGATAAAAACTAGTCTGATGAGCAAATTATTATTTTAAAAAAGGACTGTACTGACAAGTAAATTAAGTAGCAAACTCAAAGACCAAAAAGGGACTCTACTGACGAGCAAAAAAATTTAAAAAAGAAAAGGGACTCTACTGACGAGCAAAAAATTTTAAAAAAGAAAAGGGACTCTACTGTCGAGCAAATAAAACAAATAAGAATGAAAAGGGACTCTACTGACGAGCAAATAAAAAAAATTAAGAATGAAAAGGGACTCTACTGACGAGCAAATAAAAAAAAATAAGAACGGAAAGGGACTCTACTGACGAGCAAATAAAAAAAATTTAGAATGAAAAGGGACTCTACTGACGAACAAACTTGATTTTAATTTTGAAGATAATATTAATTAAAAATATTCCAAAGAAGGACTCTACTGACGAGCAAGAATTATAAAATAAAATCATAAAAAAACTCTACTGACGAACAAATATTTTGTAAAAAGGACTTTACGGATGAGGAAAAAATATGTAAAATAAAAATTAGCTTGGCGGCATTTTCACATTTTTCAATAGTTTTCACAAAATTGGAAAAGTGCTCCAGTACATAAACAGTCTAAACGCATTTGGGTAAATATTTGTACCAGAGGGCGCTTTATTATATATATATATATATATATATATATATATATAATAAATAGATAGATATAATAAACCTTATATATATATATTTATATATATATATATAATAAACCTTATATATATATATATATATATATATATATATATATATATATTATATATCGTTCATATTACATCGTCCAAAGAAAGAGAGTTTGTTGGAGAGGTTAATCCGTTTAAAAACAAGAATTCGCCGAGTCGAAATAAACTTTGGAGCAGATTAAATTGCACGATGGGTACCAACTGTATTATTATACTACTCCTCCGTACATGTTTGATTCGATTACAATACACCACCACCGACTGGCGGTGAAGGCGGTGGATGGTTAGAATTTGGGAGCAGCAGCTGCAGGAGGAGCAAGTGTGGAGCAGGTGGAGAAAAAGTCGAAGGAAAATTTGGGGCAAATCGTGTCGAACGAGGTGGAGCAAAGGCACTTGCAGGAGGATTAAGAGGCAAATCGGTAGCATGTGTACGATGATGTCTATATTGTCTTAAGATGTAACTTGCCAATAGGCAATTTGGTTATGGTAAAGTTCCAAACCGAGTTGATTGACACCGAATGGGATTTGTACGTTTATATAATCCTAAACATCCTTGAACCTTCTCAAGGGCACTCGAAAGCACTGAAAGGCGCTCGTAAAGATTGGAAACCACTGTGAGACACTAGATTAGAAAGCATTAGACTAAAAACAACTTGAAAGAAATGTTGGAATAATATATACCCAAAAGACTCTACTAACGAGCAAACTAAGTGAAAAGGAATAAGTAACTCTACTGACGAGCAAACAATATTAATAGGAATATGAAATTATATTGATATAATTTGGCGTGTTTGTCTAATACATCGAATATAGCGTCATAATTTTTTCGATTTCACTTTCTCTTGCCAGTTTTTTTTAGACAGACAATAGAATCCTTTTTATCGTCACTTTTCATTCATTTAAAGTTTGAGAAAATGAGTAGTTTTTTTGACGATTGTTAAAATTAAAATTAGACGATTTACTTGGTATAACAATGGAGTACTTGGTCTTTATGAACATACTAAACCATTAAAGACTTACACAATAAGATATGAAAATGATCGATTTTTAAAAACTTGCCTTTAGAAAATACTTCGAGTTAACGTGTTCGTTCGTTTTTAATGATGTATAATAAATCCACTCGGAATACTTCTAATCACTAATAAATTAATTTATTTTTTATTGATTAAGTCGATTATTTACACATATCGGGAAGTTCATGTAACTTGCCTCAAGGCAAAATACCAATACCAACTAGTTTCATATAATCATCATCGCATGCCAAAATTGAGTTTCGTCAGTATAGTCTTTTTTGTAATGCAATGTATTCCACTTTTGATTATAATATAGTTTTATTTCCTTAACTTCTCTAGGTTGCTGTTCAAATTGCTATACAGTACAGTCCTTTTTGCTTATTTCTCGAAACAGTTTTTTTCCTTTTTGCTTATTTCTCGAAACAATTTTTTTCTTGGTATAGTGTTCTCTTTTAAATGTATAAATTTAATTTGCTGGAAAATTACTTATTTATTTATCTCAATCAGTTTGTTAGTCAGCAGAGTCCTTTTTTCAGTCAATTAGTTTATCCAGCTTTTCAAACAATTTTTTTTGTTAGTCAGGTCCAATTTTCTTGTTTATCAGTAGAGTTTTTTTCTCAATCAGTTTTATTTGTCACTAGTCATTTTTTCAGTTTCTTTGTCAGTACAGTCTCTTTTTCATATCAGTTGGTCCCTGAGTAAGGTTTTTTCTAAGTCAAAGTGATTGAAATTGAAATTGAGTGATTATGTCAGTTGATTCCTTTTCTCAACTCATTTGCTTGTAGAGCCGATTTATAAAAATAAGTTGATTGTCGGTAATTTTTTTTCAGATAATTTGATTGTCAGTAGAGTTCTTTTCTCAGCTAAATTGATTGTCAGTAGAGTCCTTCCCGTGTAATGTGATTGTCTGCAGTCTTTCTTCAAACTAATTTTATTGTCACTAGAGTCCCTTCTTCCAGCTACTTTGTCTGTTAGTAGAGTCTTTTACTCAACTAATTTGATTGTCAGTAGAGTCCTTTTCCCACATAATTTGATTGTCAATAGTCTTTTACTGAACTAATTTGATTGCCAGTAGAGTCCTCTCTTGAACTAATTTGATTGTCAGTAGAGTCCTTTTCACAACTAATTTGACTGTCTATAGAGTTTTTTTCAATCACTTTGTGTGTCAGTAGAGTCCTTTACCCAATCAGTTTGTCAGGAAAGTCTTGTGCCTAACTAATTTGTTTGTAAATTAAATCATTTTTACCGTTCAGTTCAAATTTTTGAGCTTAAAGAAAAATCTTGAATCTCTCTTGAAAATGCAAATTATTATTATTAGGGATTGTCCAACCCTAACACTTTATTCAATTTTAAAATTAAATTTTCTTTTAATTTTAATTTTTTTAACGCTGAATCAAAAAATATAAATAAACTCTAAATTTTCACTCTCTTTCCACATTTTTAACTGCCTTATTTTATAATCTTATTTTATAATTGCTATTTTAGTAATCGAATAATTTTTTACCATGAGTGTTTTTTCACTAAATTTATATATATTGTCCTGACCTTAAGATAAAACATGAATTTTACTTAATTGTTCACCTCTCTCATTATCTCATTGTACAAATATTTTCCGATGCGCACAAACAGTACATAGTTTTATTAATGGTTTGCATATAGAGCAATTTTTGCAAAAAAAAATATAAAGATTGAAATTTAAATTCTGAAGATAAGTTCTCGTTAGGGTACTATACAAATCCTCAATTTTCTTTTTTTTAATCTTGTTTGACATGCCACATAACAATATAATTTAAAAATAAATCATCGGATTTTGCTTCATAATTAAAAAACTACTAAATTAATGCAAAAGCGTTGTAATAATATATTAAAATCTTGAAACTTTAAATGTGCCAATTGAATTTAAATAGAATCAGTTTCAGATCAGGTCAGCTCTTGCTAAAACATTTATATGTGACATGCTTTGCAGTGGGTAAACTATTCATACATTTTATGGTAATTGCTCCTATCACTTATGCATCACATTTGCAATCAGTTAGTTATTTGTGTACTAAATATTTTAAACTAGAAGTATTTTTCATAGCAAAACTACGTTTGCAGGGTCATCTAGTATATATATATATATATATATATATATATATATTTCTATCGAAGGTGATATTTCACCGATACAAATCCTCGATTATCTCTAAATCGAGAACTGTAACGTGAACGCGCGAGTATAAGCGCGAAAACGCTTTAGTTTATTATAGTTCATTATTATAGTTTCGTTTAGTTTAATCGAGCAAATAAACCGATAGATATATATACCTTCTTAATGATTATTCCAGCTTCTGGGGGGGGGCAGGAACAATGAAACTTTCGCACCCGCGTAATAGTAGTAGTGTCTCTTCACTAAACGGCGGTGTCATTAAATAGAACAGGGGCGGCGGAGGTGATAAAAAATTGGGGGGCAGATGATAATAGAACTAGTTGGTTTGGTATTTAGCCTTGAAGCAAATTACATGAACTTCCCGATATGTAAAAATAATCGACTTAATCAATAATAAACAAATTAATTTATGAGTGACTAAAAGTATTCCGAGTGAATTTATTGCAAATACTTGAAAACGAACGAGCACATGGACTCGGAGTATTTTCTAAAAGTAATTTTCCAAAAATTAATAATTTTTATAATTGAGCCAGTTTTTTGTAAACCTTTAATGGCTTAGTATGTTCATTAAGACCAAGTAATCTATCGTTATACCAAGTAAATCGTCTAATATTAATTTTGACAAAGGTCAAAAAAACGACTCATTTTCTCAAAATGAATTTTTAAAATTAAACTATTTGTCGTAAGGCCGTAATATTTCAGTAAGTTCTACAGGACCATGATATATATCGCCAAAAAAAAAGTTTCATAAAAATCTGCTTAATTTTTTTTTCAACAGTTAATTGCAAGAAAACGGCTCGGTAGATTTTCACCTAAAACTAATCAGTATCATTTCCAACTAATATCTTTCGAACAGTTTTTGATTTTTTAAAATCGATTCAGGATTGTGGACTTCAATTACAAGGACACATAAGCACTTTATTTTCGAAATAACAGGTTGAAAATTTTATCCAAAATATCTAAAATTCAATTTCGGCTGATTGAGTTAGTTATAAGACATTTCGATAAGTTCTTGCAACTTGCCTTGAAGCATATAACCGCTTTCAACTAGTTCTCTCTCTTTTTGAAAGAGAAAGTTTTTTTTAATGCAAAATATTATTTTAATTAGTATAGTTTTTTATTAAGAAGTTTTTTCTTTTTACAGTGGAGCTCTCATATTTTTTGATAAATTCTTTTTTAACAATATTTTTTAATTAGAAATTCTTATTTCATTAGGAAACTTTCCTGTTTAATGAAATAATTTATTTTAAGTTTAATGAAAAAATTTATTTTTTAAACGTTGTTTGTACATTTGAACTCTAATTTGAACAAATAAACTATAATTTTTTACTACAAATTGCATTTTTTTAAATGAATTTTTAATGAGAAACTGTAATTTTTGACTACGAACCTTAATTTTGAACAAGAAGTTGCAATTTTTGACTAGAAATTGTAATTTTTAAAGACTACCACACATTTTTTGCGAGAAATAATAAATTTTGATAAGAAACCCAGTATTGGAATTTTTAACAAAACTGTTTTTCTCTATAAATAGTAATTTACGAGAAATTGCAATTTTCAACGAGGAATTTTAATTTGTAATGCGAAATTTTCATTTTTAAGGAGAAACTCTAATTTTTAACAAAAATTTGTAATTTTTAAAGAGAAGCTATAATATTTAAAGAGGTACTCCAATTTTTAGGAGGAGTTCCAAGGAGCTTTAGTTTTTTATGAGAGTTGAAAACAATTTTTTAATTGTAATTTTAACAGAAATTTGTAATTTTTCATTAAAAACTATAATTTTCAACAAGCAACCGTCATTTTAAATTTTTATTGGTAAATTTTATCGTCTAATGAGGGACTTTATTTTTTAATGAGAAGCCTTGATTTTTAACGATAAACTTTTTTTTAATAACTTACTGTAATAAAAAATAAATTATCGATACATAATTTTGAATTTTCAAAAAAAAAAAAAAATACCTAGACTACGCACAGTCTAAGTGACAACCTTATTAGACTGTTTATGTACAGGAGCACTTTTCCAATGTTGTGAAAAACTATTGAAAAATGTGAAAATGCCGTCAAGCTAAGCATAGTATAAGTGAGAATGTCGCACAGAATTATTTGCAAATGCGTTTAGACTGTAACTATATGGGAGCACATTTTCAATTTTGTGAACTATTGAAAAATGTAAAAATTTCTAACTTTTTAACAAGAAATTGTGATTTTTAACAAAATTTTGTAATTTTTAGAAGCAACTGCAATTTCTGACCAGAAACTGTTTTTCATATTCTATTTTTCGAAAGTCTCGAAGTTTTGATTAACGAGAAACTTTTTTTCATCGAGATTCTGCATTTTTTGGTGAGGTGCATTCGTTTTTAGAAAAATAGTGTTGTAGTCACAATTTCAAAAAATATGTTTACAAAAATTAAAACAAAGTCAAGAAATATATTTACATGCATAGAATTTTTTCTGTTTATTAAGACACAATCACTTTTGTTTTGCTAAAGACAGTTTTCTTTTATAAAGTCTCTTTAGGGTTGCTATTTAAATTGATTGTCAGTAGCGTTCTATTTCAACCAATTAATGGGGCTATTCTGTGTGTTGTCATGACAACGCTATTTGATGCTAATTATTAATGCTTGGCAGTGAAACTGTGAAAAAAATGTCTTACTATTTGCTGCACGATCAGGCGTATTTTACATATAAACGAAGCAAGGAAGAATGTTATGATAATGATATTTACTCGTCGGTAGAATCCTTCCCTATATTACAAACTCTTGGAAACTAATTAAAACACTTCTTAGAACATTTTTTAGAACACATTTTAAATAATTTTGAAAAACTTATGTAATTTTTTGCATCTCTGGTTTCCCACATTTGCTAATTCTGACGGAATAAAATACCTCACCAACTACAACTGTGCAACTGCGATTGCAGTTTATAAATAAATATATAATGCCGCTTTCTGCATTTGGCATTTTGTAACCGAGATGGAATTCTGGCTGGCTAGTGAGAGAGTTTTGTTCTATATAGTTATAACTATTACTGTTACTATTATTGCTGTAGTTTTGCTATTAATATAGTTTCGGTGTCTCCTCGAGGCGAACTCGGGGATGTCATGCGAACGTGACCAACATGTGATGGAAGCAATTATGGAGGAAAAGATATTTCCTATGTATTTTATAAATGTATAAGTCGTGTATATGTATATGGTATGTATATATATATGTATATATATATATTTATATATATATATATATATATATATATATATATATTTATATATATATATGTGTGTGTGTATAACGAATACTGCGTAAGAGAGATCAGAGAAATAAAAGCAAGTACCAAATCGGATTTTACGATAAAAAAGGACTCTACTGATAATCAAACTGATTAGAAAAGGGACTATACTGACAAACAAATTAAATTATCAAATTAAATCCAAAAGATTAAAAAATGACACCATAAACTAGTTTTCAAAATATGAACCTAGATAATTTAAGTAGGACACTACTGACAAGCAAATTGGTTGAGAAAAGGACTCTACTGACAAGCAAATTGGTTGAGAAAAAGACTCTACTGACAATAAAACTGAACGAGAAAATGACTCTACTGACAAATAAACTTACTGAGAAAGGAACTCTACTGACAAACAAATTAGTCGAGAAAAGGATTCTAGCGATAATCAAATTAGCTGAAAAAAGGACTCAACTGCCAATCAAATTAGATGGAAAAAGGACTCTACTGACAAGCAAAATAATTGATAAAAGGACTCTACTGACAAGCAAAATAATTGATAAAAGGACTTTACTGACAAGCAAAATAATTGATAAAAGGACTTTACTGACAAGCAAAATAATTGATAAAATGACTCTACTGACAAACAAACTGTTTATAAAAAAAACTCTTTTGACAAGCAAAATGAATAAGAAAATGACTCTAGCGACGAATAAACTAAGTTAAAAGATGTCTTTACTGAAAAGGACTTTACTGACAAGCAAACTGAATGATAAGATGTCTCTACTGAAAATAGGACTTTACTAGCAAACGATCTTCTTAAGACAAGAACTCTACTGACAAACGAATCGTTTGAAAAAAAGGACTGTACTGACAATCGAATTGGGTGCAAAATAAACTCTACTGGCAGTTGAATTAAATGGAAAAAACAGGCAATCAAAATAGATCAAAAAAGAATTACTAATATTTACTGATAATCAACTTTAATTGAAAAAGACTACACTGGCAATCAAATTAAATGGGAAAGGGACTCTACTGGCAATCAACTTTGTTGAAAAAAGACTCTATTGACAATTAAATTAACTAGAAAAAAGACTCTACTGATAATGGAATTAAGTAGAAAAAACTCTAATGGCAATCAAATCAAGAGTTCAGACTCTACTGACTGAAGTAGTTAAGAAAAGGATTCCACTGACAATCAAATTAGATGGAAAAGAGATTTTACTAGCAATCGAATCAAATAATTTAATGACAATCAAATTATTTGGGAAAATGATCAGGACAATACTCTACTGACAAACAAATTAGATTGAAAAAGAACTCTACTGACAATCAACGAACAGTTTTTGAATTTTCATAATCGATTCAGAATTGCAGGCTAAAACGTGGACAAAAATTTTTTCACTTTTCTGCGATTACGAAGAAACGGCTACGCCGATTGTCGCACAAAACTGAAAGACGATAGTCCTCATCGAGATACATCGAATGGCTTTTAAATTTTTGAAATCGGTCCAGCCGTTTTTAGAAATCATCGATTTATGGCAAAAAATCTGTCCACACACAAACACATACTTTTTCCAAATTTGGTCTCATTGGATTCAGAATGACTTGAAACGTTGAGAAGACATGAAATTAGCAAATTGGATTTTTTGCCCTAAACATAAACTTCTACTTGGGAAAGTTAATTAAACGTAAAGGTAAATTTACGTGCTACAACTGGTGGCGACATCTATGATATGTTAAAAGAATTACAATTGATGTAATGTCAAAGCGGTCGTGTTTGCCATTTATTCATACTTGTTTATTTATGGTTCTTTATATACATCATAATGTCATTTATAGCAAAAATTTAAACTAAAAAGCATATATACAATTTCCATCACCAGTAGAGTCCCTTTTGTTTGTAAAAACAAACTTAATCACATAATATATCCACAACAAATCCCATTAGCGTTTAACATTTCAATTTTACCTCGATACAATTCATTTATCGAACGCGACATCAAATTTAAATCGAAACAAAAACAAACACCCATTACAACAAATAATTAAACCATCAAAACAACCCGCGTCGTTTCGACACGCATCCCTTCCATCATCACCGCACCGCACCACAGTTTATATTTCGTCTCTCGATAATAATAATAATAATTCACTCTTCTCGTATTTGTATTTGCGTTTAAATCCGTTATCAGCACGGTCCATTGATTCCGGTGGAGGAGGAGGATGACAAACCGGAATCCCCGGAAACCCCGGAATCCCCGGAAACAACAATAAACAAACAGTTCCGGTAATACATTAATCCGGATATTATTTGTAAACCTCACCTGGTTTGATCGGTGATCGGGTGATCGTGATCGATATACAGCCGAAGCCGACGCCAATGTTTCTGCATTCGTACAACTAAATCAGCTGAATCGGCAGCAGAATTGCATCCAATTTATTATTATTGATGCGGACGGATAACGAGGCATTAGTGCGGGGGCTGGGGTAAAGGATAGTGGATGGTTTTATAATGAGATTTATAATAGGTGCGCTGGGCGAAAAAAGAATGCGTGTAAGGTTCACACGCGATTGAAGTAAAACTTTTTCGCTATTGTACGAGATGCATTTAAGTAGAAATAAATACATTATGTAACAATTCTGAATCATGTTTATTAGTAATATGGTGACACACAGAAATATTATAATAAGTAATATATTTCTACTTATTACACTTCTCTGTATAAAAAATAATCCCCGGTACTTTATTTATCTTTTATGTCTAATTCCCACTATGTTATAAAGAATAGAACTATCAAAAGATCGACTTTTAAGCTTAATACTACTTTTAATTCAATTGATAGTTTTGGTATTGAACTGTTCAATTTATTACCTTCATAAGCAATCATAAGTTCCACAACATTTTGATCAATTTATTAAAAGCCTACAGTATTTAAGACATTTTTGAATATATTAATTTTGACTTCAATAAATACAGTGGTCAATATCTATTTGTTAATAATTATATGTGATATGTTACAAATACAGCAATTTTTGGCTATAACTGAGTATTACTTAGCTGTGAAATATTTTTCCTCGTCTCTGATACTGCTCTTTTTTTCAGAAAAGCTTCTAAACTTTTTAATAATTTCTGCAAATTAATGGATAAACAAGACCTCAACTTTTGAAGATGCTCTAAACGAAGACGTAATAACAAGTTTCATAAAATCAAGACACAAAATTAAATTATTTTAGAATTGGTTGTTTCGTTATTTAATTGTAAAATTGTGATTTGAATTGTATATCTAATTCATCTAATACTCGTGATGCACATATTTATTAGTGTCATGTCAAATGTTGTACACATTTATATAATGATAAATTATAAATTATATATTCATAATAGCATTAAAAATATGTATAATATTTAAAAACAATTATGTAATCAAAGTCATACTTCAAATACGACACGATCGGTTTGTCATTGTAATTAGCGTTTAGAAATGAACCTACATTAGAGAAATGAAGTAATTGCTGATCAATAAATTGTATAATATTCGTTTACACAGTGAATTATGTTAAACAACGCCCAAACAAATATTGTTCTCGAAACTTCACTTATCATGTAATAATTGTGTTTGAAGAACTTCATGTAATTAAAATTAACATACATTCATCGACTGTTTGTATTTTTGACTATTTCGCTGGCGATATAAGCTCATTCTTAGAACATCTGTAATATCTGTCTTGCCTAAAAATATTTTTCATTTTAATAACCCCAAAGATTTATAGAAACTACGAATAATATAGAAATAATTTCTAATCAATAAATTTATGTTTAGTACACGGCACAAATATTTAATTTGTTTTATTATTTTCAAGAAACAGGGTAAAATATTCTTCTGATTTAGGTATTTTTTATTAAATCAAGATTAGTACCAGGATGTAACTTTAGAATGTTTATTTATTTATCTATGCCGATTTCCTTGTTGATATCGGTACGCATACAACGTTGATATCGGTACGCATACAACCACAGATCTCTATTCACATACGCGACGACTAATCACAATCGACCCGTATAGAAATGATTTCATTGAGAGCGAATGACGTATCATTGGCATTCGACTTTTATCTTATCTGCCGTAACGCACTTCCGTTGCATTTGTTCGGATTTACGCACTAGTCGCGCTAAAGAAGTTTTACTTCAAAAATTGTTCTCATTTTTTTTCCTTTTTTAAATGTATTTTTTTTTTCATTCTGAACATTCTAGATATTTAAACAAAAGGCACTATTTGCATTTTTGAAGTACAATACTTCCTTTTGAACTTGCAAAATTAAATGGGTGAAATTGGTAGTAGGTGCGCTGGGCAAAAAATGTACTTATTTTTTTACAATTTTATATGTAATTTTATTTATTCTATATATTCTAGATATTTTAACAAAATGCACGGTTTCCCTTTTTGAATTTATACTTCTTATTGAACTTGCAAAACTAAATGTCTAACATATATCACGATTGTCATTCAAAATTTGAATTAATTAATTATTTAAAATTTATTTTGAATTATTCATTTACCTTAAAATATTTATTTATTTAATTTTTATTTATTCAATCAAATTTTATTTAATGAAGTAATAAACTTCTAATGCGACTATCAATAAAGCTGCTTTATTATTTTTGCCAAATGTAATCCTGTTTTATTGCAAAATACAATGACATCTTTTATTTCTTTATTTTCCATATTTGTTCAGTTTGCCCGTCAGTAGAGTTCCTTTTACATTTTTTTAGTATTCTCGTCAGTAGAGTTCTTTGTTGTCTTTTCAGTTTGCTTGCCAGTAGAGTTCTTTTTCATTTTTTGCAGTTTTGCTCCTCAGTCAAATTTCTTTTTTATTTTTTATTTTTAGTTTGCTCTTGAGAAAAGTACCTTTTAATCTTTTTACCATTTTGCCCGTTAGTAGAGCTTTATTTATTTTTTATTTTTGCAGTTTACTCCTCAGTAAAATTTCTTTTTTATTTTTTATTTTTAGTTTGCTCGTCAGTAGAGTTCCCTTTTCTAGTTTTTTTCAGATTGCTTGTTATTATAGTTCTTTTGTTTTTTTCTGTTTTTTATTTTCAATTTTCAGTTTGCTCGTCAGTCGAGTTTCTTTTTTATTATCTTCCAGTTTATTTGTCAGTGGAGTTTCTTTTTCATTTTGTATTTTTAGTTTGCTTACCAGTAAAGTTCTTTTTTATTCTTTGCAGTTGATCCTTAGTTAAATTCTTTGTTTTTTTTTTATTTTTAGTTTGTTCGTCAGTAGAGTTCTTTGTTATTTTTTCAGTTTGCTTGTTAGTAGAGTTCTTTTTAATCTTTTTATCATTTATTATCAGTAGAATTACCTTCACATTATCTATTTTTAGTTTGCTCGTCAGTAAAGTTTCTTTTTAATTTTTTTCAATTTGTTCGTCAGTAGAGTTACTTTTTTATTTTAAATATTTTTCAGTTTGCTCATCAGTAGACTTCCTTTTTCATTTTCTATTTCTTTTTTATCATCTTTCAGTTTGTTTGTCAGTACAGTTTCTTTTATTTTTTTTTACCATTTTGCTCGTCAGTAGAGTTCCTTTTGATTTTTTGCAGTGTGATCTTTAGTCATTTTTTTTGTTTATTGCTTATTTTTAGTTTGCTGGTTGGTAGAGTTTCTTTTTAATTTTTTTTCAGTTTTCTTGTCAGTAGAGTTAATTTTGTTATTCTTCAGTTTGTTCGTCAGTAAAGTTCTTTTTTTATTTTTAGCAGTTCGCCTTTTAGTCAAATTCTTTGTTTTTTATTTTTAGTTGGCTCGTCAGTAGAGTTCCTTTTTTATTTTTTATTTTTAGTTTGCTCGTCAGTAGAGTTCTTTGTTATTTTTTAATTTTATTTGTTAGTAGAGTTCTTTTTAATCTTTTTATCATTTTGTTAATCAGTCAAATTTCCTTTACATTTTCTATTTAAGTTTGCCCATTATTATAGTTCTTTTTATACTTTCTTTCAGTTTGCTCGTCAGTAGAGTTCCTTTTTCTTCTCTATTTTCAGTAAATTGTCAGCATAGTTTCTTTTTTAACTTCCCGTAGGACAAGTTACAGTAATCCCAAAAAAACGAAAATGAAATTGTATATAGATCTTTCCGTTTCAAAACCTTCTGAACATTTTGGCAAACCTTAGAAAAAATGGATGTATGTGTGTGTGTGTGTATGTGTGTGCGGATACAAATTTTCGTCGACGATTTCGGGAACACTGATCAACCGATTTTAAAAATTCAAAAAACGTTTTACTTGTATTAACAAGATGAAGAACTGATCAAATTTTCATGAAGGCAGGTCTAGCGGTTTCGGAGATCTAATGAAAAAAGTAAAGAAAAATACCATCTGGCGGTCAAAAATGATCATTGGACATATGCACATCAAATTATCAGATATTTTATAGAGATTTTAACAATAAGTATACATTTTGTTTACATTCCTAAAGGTTCCGTCTCTATGTAGCTAAAGCAGCACGATTGCTTTTAAAAAAGTTTAAAATATCCTAAGTATTTTAAAACACTAAGAAGACATTGTTTAGTCTTTTTTTTAATTTTATAATTTCTCAAAAATATAACTTTTTCAAAGTTTAAAAAAAAAAATTTTTTTAAAAAAATCAAAATTTTGTTCTAGCAATTTGTCTTAAGGCACGATGTCATAAACCACTAGTGAACCTTAAAAATGTTTGCCTTAAAAATGTTCAGAAACCATTGAAACGTGAAGATATGCAAAAAAAATATTTTCAATTTTTTTGCGATTACTATAACTTACCCTACAGGAAGTTAAAAATAATTTTGCATTATTGTAAAATACAATAATAATAATTTAACCTATCGGCAAGTCATCGATTACCTTTATCCTATTCCAACTTGATCTCTCTTTATTCATGTTTTTGAAGTTTAGTAATTTGTCAGTCTTGAAAGTAAGTCGTCGTCGTCGTCTTTGTCGTCTTTGTCGATTTTTAGTGCATTTTCTAACGTATGATGTACTTTTCTGAAACTTTTGCTAGAGGAAACGTTTGGAATATAAATGGGTTTTGTTTTCACAGGATGCATAAAGTAGAAAGAGACTTCTTTTTTATTTTTTCGGATTAATTCGTTATAATATATAGGTGCTACTTGCCAACAGACCACGTATATTTTTCTATTATATTTATTTTTATTTTTCTATCTCCACCATTGTTTTCCCCGTCACGATTTTCGAATAAAATCCATCCTTTCGAGTGAGCGTGTTATTTTCAGTCTATTTCACAAAAAATTTCCATAAAAGCGAAATGTGCGTCCAAACAACAACAACATCGACGATGGTATCGTAGGCGGTATCTGGTATCTGGTATCTGGTGAATTGCACCAGACACTTCCAGCGATAGCGTTTATTTGGCAACTTGCCAAAATTGCCAAATATTGCTCTCTCTCGACGGTGGAGAGATACCAGTTGTGGACAAAGGTAGGCCTGAAAATAAATAAAAGTCTAAAAAATGCGGACATACAAAACACACACACGCACACACACACACACATCAATTTTTTCTGAGGTATGCCCTTTAAAAATGTTCAGAAACCTTCAAAACGTCGAGAAATGCAAAAATTCTCATTTTCGATTTTCGGCCCATTGCAATAACTACGCTACGGGAAGATAATAAATAAGAAGGCCTTAAAATTAATTTAATTAATCTAATCTAATCTAAATTAATTTAATTAATAAATGTAGATTTATATGGACTCGATTTAGTCAAAATTGGGTTTTATTTTGGCTTAGTATAGAATTTAGGTAAACTCTGCAATTCTGCCCTAACAGAGCTCATAAAACTGCATTGTCATGGTAACGCTATATTTTTCTTCTCCCTTGGTAGCGAAACTGTAAAAATGTCTATATATTTGCCGTGCGGTCAGGCGTATTTTACATATAAACAAAGCAAGAAAGAATGTTATAACAGAATCTTCGATGATGCACTTGTCATAATATTTGATTTAGACATTAAGTCTATTTATTATACTATCTAAATTGGGCTCGATTTAGGTTAACATTTAGTTTACAATCTTTGTTTCAAACAAATACAATTTAGACAAATTCACTTACAATTAAGACCAATTGAAGTCTAATTTAGATGAACTTGAACTAGATCAGATAAATCCTAAGTGTTTTCAATTTACACCAATTTTGAATAATTCTGGTTGAATCCAAATCTCAATTTAGATGATGCAGAAATAGATTTATAGGGCAATTCTGCCGTAACAGTACTCATAATAAAGTGTTGTCATGGCAACGCTATGTTATGCTTGTTTATTGACAGTGAAAATTGTGAAAATATCCAAAAATCGAATTTGAAAAGTTTTGCATTTCTTCACGTTTTGAAGGTTTCTGAATATTTTACTGGCATACCTCCGTAAAAATAGATGCCTGTGAATGTGTGTGTGTTTTTTTATCCACGTTTTAAGGCGCACGGATCAACGGATTTTAAAGGTTCAAAGAACATTCGATTTCTATTGATTGGTTGATGTGCTGATTAGTTTTTGCCAAAAGCAGGTCTAGCCGTTTCGGAGATACGGAGCAAAGAGTACAGAAAATAGAAATCGAGTTTTTGAGAGAACGGAGCATCCGATTTGAATAATATAAGAAACGTTAAATTGAGAAAGTGGTGATTAGTTTTTCGCAAAGGCAGGTCCAGTCATTTCGGTGATACCAAGCTAAATGTGCAAAAAATAGCAGTTTTCGAGAGAACTAAGAATACGATTTAAATTATTCAAAAATCTTTATGCTTGTGTTGACGAAACGCTAGCTTTGGGAAAAAAACATTTATTTCCAAAAAAAATTTTGAATATGAAATAAATCGAGTTTTAATTTTTTCTAGCTGAAGTTCTAAAGTTCACTTATATACTTCAAATTTGAACTTTGCAATTCAGTTTATATAATTCTTATAAATATTACACAATGTCCTTAATTTTAAATTCGATTGCTTAAATTTAGTTCATTTACTTTTCTGTATACATGTACAAGTTACAGTATTTATAATAATCTATTTGAAAACATTTAATATCACTCGAATCATACTGGAAATTCTAGCAATTTGCCTTAAGGCATACACTACTAATTTTGAGATAAATTTAGATAAACTGCATCATCGAAGACTCTGTTATCACAACATACTCCCATACTTGTTTTTTTGTAAAATACGCCTGATCGCGCGGCAAATAGAAAAACATTTTCACAGTTTTCATTTAGTTTGGACTAAATATACAAACTAAAGCTAGATTTAGATAATTTTTTTCTTGATAATCAAAACTGGACATAATTCATTTAAATCTAATTTTGATTTTGAGAATATTTGCAATCGATTTGGACATAAAATTGGCAAATAAAAAATGAATATTAAATTTGACTCCATGCAAGCAAGTCATTGTGGTACGTTTTAGCAAGTTAGATTTTCTTAGAAAATATCAATAATTTAAAAAAAAAGTAATTCTACTAATCTTGAATCTCTTTACATATATATCCCCTGTTGTTGGCCACCACTGTATGGTTTCATTCGAAGTTTGTTGAATATGTAAAACGAAATGGCAGTCGGCAAGCCAAACTCGTAATTTTTAAGGACGGTGACACGGTTGCCCAGTTTGCCAGTTGCCAGTTTCCCAGTTTTACTGAGAGCAGCATGCGGTTGCTGCTATTAACAGCTTCTGGGGCTAGTTTCGCAGCTGCTTTATTTTACAACTATTTTATTACAGCAGGACACCGAGGATATATTGATCATTATACGAACTGAAAAAAGTTGAACTAGAATATAGATGGAATGTATGTGTATAATCTTATATATAAAAATGGTGATAATAATCTTTCAAATGTCCGAATAAAACTCGAAAACGGCTAAACCGATTTGGCCAGTCTTACTCTTGAAAAATTCGTGCCGATCCAGAGATGGTCGTAAAGGTGAGATATTATTTCAAAATCGCGTAGAAACTTTACATTTTTAATTTGAAAATTTTTATTGAAGCGTAATTTAAATGAAACAATGGACGGTGGCTAATACGTGAAATGTCAAACGTTTTTGACAGCTGATGTTCAATTACTTTTAATAGGATATTTTACGTAAATATTATTTAATTATGATTAAATTATAGTAAGTAGTTTTGTTTGTAGTTTTATTTATATACAAAAACATTATTAAACGGATCACAATTGTTACTAGAAACTCAAAATATCAACTTCTTTGAAATGTTAATATGAAAATGCACTTTTTGGAAATATTGCAAATGCAAATCATATTGTTCTCAAGCACGGTGCTCTGAAAGGTCTAATTTGAATAATTATATACTCATTGGTATTTATAAAACGTTTTCTAGAATATTTTTTTATTAATGTTATTTAAGTTCAGAACCTAAATTTGGTATCGATCAAATGGACAATTTGTCGAATAACATTTTTCCATTTATAATTTTCCAGAATTTATCGAAAAATAATCGATAGTAATATATGAAGGTCCGAGGTTAAAAAAACCAGTAAAGTTTAGCATCGTTCAACAACAATATTTGAAAGTAGAAGGAAAAAGATGTATAATCAGCTATAACCTTGATGCTTATGACTCTGCTATTGGGAGATAAACGGTAATCTTTGAAAATCCATAACGAAAGTTTTTCCTTTTGTAATTAGTTTTTTTTGGGTTGTGAGCACTGTGATTTAGTTCACGAGACTTTAATATAAATTTTAACTATACACTATTTAATTGTTTTATAAAATGTAATGTTAATTTTGAGTGAGATTCGACAATTTCTTTATATATCCACTTTAAAAAACTTACATCTATGTGGGGCAAATATGACCAACTAATTATTGACCATGGCTCAAGACTAAAAAACTTGGATTGAATTATACCATATTTTTAACTTCCCGAAGGAGAAGTTTATGTTTTCATCAAAAAATCCGATTCGCTAATTTTATGTTTTCTCGACGTTTCAAGCCATTCTGAATCGAATGAGACCAAATTTGGAAAAAGTATGTGTGTGTGTGTGTGTGTGTGTGTGCGTGTGCACCAACAGATTTTTTGCCGTAAATCGCCGTTTTCTCAAAAACGGCTGGACCGATTTCAAAAATTTAAAAGCCATTCGAAGTATCTCGATGAGGACTATTGTTTGTCAGTTTTGTGCG
>NW_020538040.1:4780507-4844096 GCF_003426905.1 Ctenocephalides felis
TATTATTATTTTTTTATTTTATAATGCATGAGTAAATACAATTAAAGTTTTCAATTAGTTTTTATATATCGGACAGTATTAAAACAAATTACCCTGTAACATTTATAACTTTTTTATAATGAAAGGAAAACTGAATTTTTATACTATTCTCAACATTGAGATTTCATAAAGAAACCGTATAAAGTATTATACATCGTTAGAATCGTCTCAAAATTCTAGTTTTTCTTCAACATATCAGAACTGGTATTTTAAACGGTTTGGCCTATAGGCGAGTTGGCAGTGCCAAAAATTTTAAAAAAAAATTGGACAATTCAAGAAAAATATATGAATACACATGTCGAATTATATATCATTTTATTCGTAATTAATTTTATTCTGCATTTTTCGGCTGAATAAACCTTTTAAGTATCCTTACCGTTTAGATTGTAGCATAGGATATAGTGAATATATAGATCTTTGATCTCATTCCACTTCGACAAAATATTTAATTAGCAAATCAGATTTTTCACAAACAAACTTCTTTTTCGAGAATTTAATTAAATAATAATAACATATTTAATAGGAATTATAAAAAATGTTGCATCAATATTTTAAATTTGAGTACAATATTTACTTACAATATGATGATAAAAATATTACATCATATTTATTTTTCTAGAGAAGGACAATATTTATTAGCCGATAATAAAAAAATATTGCATCAATATTTATATTTAGTTTGAGAACAATATTTATCAAGCCGATGATAAGAAATATTGCATCAATATTTATATTTTAGTTTGAGGACAATATTATTAGCCGATGATAAAAAATATTGCATCAATATTTCAATTTTAGTTTGAGGACAATATTTATCAGCCTATGATAAAAAAATATGCATCAATATTTCTATTTTAGTTTGAGGACAATATTTATCAGTCGATGATAAAAAAATATTGCATCAATATTTATTCTTCTATTTGAGGACAATATTTATTAGCCGATGATAAAAAATATTGCATCAATTTTCTATTTTAGTTTGAGGACAATATTTATTAGCCGATGATAAAAAATATTGCATCAATATTTCTATTTTAGTTGAGACCAATATTGGACAAGGCCATTTATAGAGATTATTGCCTCAATATCGGCTGACGTTGGCCTGATCGATTAGTTGACATCATCACAGAACCGACGTTCGCCGATATTTTTGCAATATAGGTAATCACGGCCACAGAAAACCGATATTGGTAATATATTGTACCGATATTAATTTCTACATGGGACTTTTGTGAAACTTTTGCTGGAGGAAACGTTTCGAATATAAATAGGTTTTGTTTTCTCAGGATGCAGAAAACAGAAAGAGACTCCTGTATTTTTAGAAGAAGTCGATGAAGATTTTATTTTTGAATTTTTCTGATTAATTCGTTATAATAAATAGGTGCTACTTGCCAACAGTCCACGTATATATTTCTAGTATATCTATTTTTATTTTTCTATCTCCAGTATTTTTCATTGTTTTCCCCGTCACGATTTTCGAATAAAATCCATCCTTTCGAGCGAGTGTGTTATTTTTAGTCTATTTCCCAAAAAATTTCCATAAAAGCGAAATGTGCGTCCAAACAACAACAACATCGACGATGGTATCGTAGGCGGTATCTGGTATCTGGTATCTGGTGAATTGCACCAGACACTTCCAGCGATAGCGTTTATTTGGCAACTTGCCAAAATTGCCAAATATTGTTCTCTCGACGGTGCCGAAATAAAAGCCGGTGGTGTCCAAAGGTAGGCCTGAAATTAAATGAAAGTTAGGATTTATCTAGATAAACAAGATGGACTTAGATACATATGGACTCGATTTAGCCAAAATTGGGTTTTATTTTGACTGACTTAGTATAAAATTTGGGTAAAATCAGGCCAGATTTAAGGAAAAACCAGATTAGTGAGGCAATTCTGCAATAACAGAGTTCATAAAACTTCTTAAATTCCCTTAGGGTAATTTATAGTAATCGAAAAAAAATCGAAAATGAAAATTTTTATATATCTTTACGTTTCAAACCTTCTAAACATTTTGGCATACCTTAAAAAGAGTGGATGTATGTGTGTGTGTGTGCGTGTGTGAATATGTGTGCAGATACAAGTTTTCGTCGACAATTTCGGGAACACCGATCAACCGATTTGAATAATTAAAAAAACATTCGATTCGTATTTATAGGGAGACGTGCTGATTAGTTTTTGGCGAAGGCAGGTCTAGCTGTTCCGAAGATACGGGGCAAAAAGTGCCGAAAACGGTAACTCAGTTTTTAAGAGAAAGGAGCGTCCGATTTGAATAATTCAAAAAACATTTTACTTCTATTAACAAGGTGAAGAACTGATCAAACTTCCATGAAGGCGGGTCTACTGGTTTTGGAGATCTAGTAAAAAAAAGTAACAACTAGTGGGGTGTATGGCATCGTGCCTTAAGGCAAATTGCTGGAACTTCCCGCACCGTAACGAAATGTTCGAGGAATACTGAATGTTTTCAAATAGATTATTATAAATATTGTAACATTGTCTAATATTTATAAGAATTATATAAACTGAATTGCAGAGTTGAAATTATTTGTTTAAACTCTAAACTTTAAAGTATATTAGAACTATGGTCAGAATTAAAAATAAAATCTGAATTATTTTTGATATACAAAGAAAAAATGATACTACTTTTTTCCCAAAATCAATTATTTTGTCAATACAAGCAGAAAGTTTTTTATATCATTCAAATCGGACGCTTAGTTCTTTTAAAAACTGCCATTTTTTGCACATTTACCTCTGTATCTCCGAAACCGCTGGACCTGCCTTTGCCAAAAACTAATCACCCCTTCTCCCCGTCATTACGAATTGAATGTTTTTTGGGATCATTCACATCGGATGCTCCGATCTCTCAAAAACTCGATTTATATTTTCTGTACTCTTTGCTCCGTATCTCCTAATCGGCTGGACCTGCCTTTGCCAAAAATCGATCAGCACATCACCCCATCAATAGGAATCGAATGTTTTTTGAACCATTCAAATCGGTTGATCCGTGCGCCCGAAAACGTGGACGGAAAATTGTATCCATACATACATACACACACATCTATTTTTTCTGAGGTATGCCAAAACGTTCAGAAACCTTCACAACGTCGAGAAAATGTAAAAAAATTTCAATTTTGAAATTCGGTCCATTACAATAACTTACCCTACGGGAAGTTAAAAATTCTACTAATCCTGAGCCTGTTTTATACATCTATCCCTCTCCCTTGTCCACCACTGTACGGGTTTCATTCGAAGTTTGTTGAATATGTAAAACGAAATGGCAGTCGGCAAGCCAAACTCGTAATTTTAAGGACGGTGACACGGTTGCCCAGTTTGCCAGTTTGCCAGTTTCCCAGTTTTACTGAGAGCAGCATGCGGTTGCTGCTATTAACAGCTTCTGGGGCTAGTTTTGCAGCTGCTTTATTTTACAACTATTTTATTAGAGCTAAACCGAGGATATATATTGATCATTATACAAACTGAAAAAAGTTAGTTGAAATTAGAATACAGATGGAATGTATGTGTATAATCTTATATATAAAAATGGAGCTCTCTTTCAAATGTCTTAGTAAAACTCGAAAACGGCTAAACCGATTTGGCCAGTCTTAGTCTTGAAAAATTTGATCCAGAGATGGTCGGAAAGGTGAGATAATATTTCAAAGTCGCGTAGAAACTTTACATTTTTAATTTGAAAATTTTTGTTGAAGCGTAATTTAAATGAAACAATGGACGGTGGCTAATACGTGAAATGTCAAACGTTTTTGACAGCTGATGTTCAATTACTTTTAATAGGATATTTTACGTAAATATTATTTAATTATGATTAAATTATAGTAAGTAGTTTTGTTTGTAGTTTTATTTATATACAAAAACATTATTAAACGGATCACAATTGTTACTAGAAACTCAAAATATCAACTTCTTTGAAATGTTAATATGAAAATGCACTTTTTGGAAATATTGCAAATGCAAATCATATTGTTCTCAAGCACGGTGCTCTGAAAGGTCTAATTTGAATAATTATATACTCATTGGTATTTATAAAACGTTTTCTAGAATATTTTTTTTATTAATGTTATTTAAGTTCAGAACCTAAATTTGGTATCGATCAAATGGACAATTTGTCGAATAACATTTTTCCATTTATAATTTTCCAGAATTTATCGAAAAATAATCGATAGTAATATATGAAGGTCCGAGGTTAAGAAAACCAGTAAAGTTTAGCATCGTTCAACAACAATATTTGAAAGTAGAAGGAAAAAGATGTATAATCAGCTATAACCTTGATGCTTATGACTCTGCTATTGGGAGATAAACGGTAATCTTTGAAAATCCATAACGAAAGTTTTTCCTTTTGTAATTAGTTTTTTTGGGTTGTGAGCACTGTGATTTAGTTCACGAGACTTTAATATAAATTTTAACTATACACTATTTAATTGTTTTATAAAATGTAATATTAATTTTGAGTGAGATTCGACAATTTCTTTATATATCCACTTTAAAAACTTACATCTATGTGGGGCAAATATGACCAACTAATTATTGACCATGGCTCAAGACTAAAAAACTTGGATTGAATTATACCATATTTTTAACTTCCCGAAGGAGAAGTTTATGTTTTCATCAAAAAATCCGATTCGCTAATTTTATATTTTCTCGACGTTTCAAGCCATTCTGAATCGAATGAGACCAAATTTAAGGAAAAAGTATGTGTGTGTGTGTGTGTGTGTGCGTGTGCACCAACAGATTTTTTGCCGTAAATCGCCGTTTTCTCAAAAACGGCTGGACCGATTTCAAAAATTTAAAAGCCATTCGATGTATCTCGATGAGGACTATTGTTTGTCAGTTTTGTGCGACGATCGGCCAAGCTGTTTCTTCGTAAATAGCAGAGAAGTGAAAAGTTTTTCGTCCACGTTTTAGCCCGCAGTTCTGAATCGATTTTGAAAATTCAAAAATCGTTCGAAAGATATTGGTTGGGAATCGACCTGATTAGTTTTTAATAGAGATCGGCCGGGCCGTTTTCTTGTAATAAAGTTTAAAAAAAAAAAATTCGACGATTTTTATGATTATTTTTTTGACGTTAGATACCATAGTCTTCTATATCATACTAAAATATTATGGCCTTACGACAACTGGTTCAGCTTTAAAAATTCGTCAAAGTTTGCAAAATTTGGTATCATTTTTTTGGCATTTGTCAAAATTAGACCTTTGATCGACGTTTTCTCAAAAACGCCTGAGCCGATTTTAGAAATTTAAAAAGCTATTTGATGTATTTCGGTGAGGACTATCGTTTGTCAGTTTTGTGTGACAATCTGCCAAGCCGCTTCTTTGCAATTTGAAAAAAAGTGTTAAATTTTTCGTCCACATTTAAGCTCATCCTACCAAACCGATTTTAAAAAATCAAAAACTGTTCGAAAGATATTAGTTGGGAATGGTACGGATTAATTTTAGGCGAAAATCTACCGAGCCGTTTTTTTGTAATGAACTGTTGAAAAAAAAAATTCAAGCCGATTTTGATGGAACTTTTTTTGTCGATATACATCATGGTCTTATAGAACTTACTGTAATATTGCGGCATTACGACAAGTAGTTTAATTTTAAAAATTCGTCAAACTTTGCTACAATTATTATCGTTTTTTAAAGTAGGATTGATGAAGTATATTATTTACACATTTTTTTTTGATTAGGTCGATTATTTACACATATCGGAAAGTTCATGTAACTTGCCTCAAGGCTAAATACCAAACCAACTAGTTATAGAAAGTGTATAAAACTTACAGTTTGATTGTATTAACGAAATATGGACAAACGAATATTGTTATTATGAATAATATAATTCATTATTATACAAGTAGACTTTGGGGTTTATTGTGTTTATAATACCTCATTGTCTGTGCCATTCAGACAACACATACTTAAACTCCTAAAATAAAGTATTCTTTTTTTTATTTTTTAACTTCCCGTAGGGTAAGTTATTGTAATGGGCCGAAAATCGGAATTGAAAATTTTAACATTTCTCGACGTTTTGAAGGTTTTTGAACGTTTTGGCATACCTCAGAAAAAATGGATGTGTGTGTGTGTGTGTGTGTGTGTGTGTGTGTGTGTGTGTGTATGTATGTATGGATACAAATTTCCAGTCACGTTTTAGGGCGCACGGATCAACCGATTTGAATGGTTCAAAAAAACATTCGATTCCTATTGATAGGGAAAAGAGCTGATTAGTTTTGGCAAAGGCAGGTCCAGCCGTTTCGGAGATACGGAGCAAAGAGTGCAGAAAATAGAAATCGAATTTTTGAGAGAACGGAGTATCTGATTTGAATGATCTAAAAAGCATTCAATTAGTAATGATTGGGAGAAGTGCTTATTAGTTTTTGGCAAAGGCAGGCCCAGCCATTTCGAAGATATGGAGCTAAATATGTAAAAAATGGCAGTTTTTGAGAGAACTAAGCGTCCGATTTAAATGATTCAAAGAACTTTCTGCTTGTCTTAACAAAATAATTGATTTTGGAAAAAAAAATTTTGTTCAATTTTTTTTTTTTTTTTTTTTTTTTTTTTTTTTTTTAGTTTTATCAAAAATATTTCAGATTTTTTTTAATTCTGGCTATAGTTCTAATATACTTTACAAATATTTTCAACTCTGCAATTCAGTTTATATAATTCTCATAAATATTAGACAATGTTACAATATTTATAATAATCTATTTGAAAACATTCAGTATTCCTCGAACATTTCGGTACGGGAAGTTCCAGCAATTTGCCTTAAGGCACGATGCCATAAATGCCTCAAGACAGAATTCCACTTACAGCTAGTTAGAAATTGTTTTGAGTATACCTTACTTTGCAAAATAACGTTTGCCAGGTCAGCTAGTATATATATATATATATATATATATATATATATATTTATATATATAGCTGTAGCCTATTGGCAAGTAGTACGTATTCGTTCGAGGAGATGTCTCCACCGTTTTCTATCAAGTTTACCGAAGCTTTCAATTAATTCAGGTCATAAATATTTTGTTTGCAGTAGTCAATTCCGCGCTTTAATTAATACAGGGGCGTACCCACGTATTGTGGGTACTTGGTTGGGGGCTTTTCTGCGTTAATGGAACGTAAATATATTAAATAACGCATACAAGAGGTTGAGGCAAACAAACAAACGCGGAAGTAAACAAAATGGGGAGTGAATTAATATGTAGGAAATTCAAGAAGTGCGCATTACATGAGAATAAATTTTGTTAAGTAGAAAATTTTGTACGAAAATATAATTTAATATATATCTTATATATATATATATATATATATTCATATATATATATATATATATATATATATATATATTCATATGTATATATATATATATATATATATAATAATTGTTTTGCGAAGTTTGTTAAGCGAATTTTTTAGAATTTTTTGATTTATAGAAATATAGTTATATTATAGAAATAAATGGCAAAAAATACAAAAAACGGCTTATCATTCTTTGAAATTGAAAATATTGGAGGCATTGTTTAGACATTAAAAACAAATGACTACTATCATTTGCCAAACATTTCCATTCACTTATAGGCTAAGACAATATTAAAATAATATACATTTATACGTTGGTTATTAGTTTAATTAGATTAGTTTATAAATCGAATTTTATTTTACTCGTTAGTACAGTTCTTTTTATCCCTAATATGCTTCGAGCTTTCCTTATAATTGAATAAAAAAAATATTCTCTTATATTTTTTTAATTAATTTGTACATCAGTGGAGTTTGTTTTTTATAGAAAATAGGAATATAAAATGATTGTTATATTGCCTGTTAGTAGAGTTCTTTTGGCACGTTTTTTTTTCTAAACTGCGTTCTTCTATTTCATATAAAAGCATTATTTGAAAATTACTTGGTTTACTTCGAGTTTTAAGTTTGCTCGTCAGTAGAGTCCCTTTTCGCCCTTTTTCAGTTTGCTCATCAGTAGAGTTTCTTTTTTTTTATGGTTTTCTAATAAATTTTCAGACTTTTTCTTCTGATCCATATAGAACTATTTCTTAAAATATACTTAATTCACTTCGAATTTTAAATTTGCTCGTCAGTAGAGTCCCTTTTCGCCCATTTTTAAGTTTGCTCGTCGATAGAGTTTCCTTTTTCTAATTTTTTTAGCCTCCGTTTTTCTGATTCATATAAAATCATTACTTAAAAAATACCTTATTTACCTTGAATTTTAAGTTGCTCGTCAGTAGAGTCCTTTCTACCTTTTTTTAAGTTTGTTCATCAGTAGAGTTCTTTTTTCCTTTTTTTCGTTTTCTAATATTTTTTAGACTCCGTTCTTCTGGTCCATATAAAACCATCATTTAAGAATACTTGATTTACTTCCAGTTTTAATTTGCTTGTCAGTAGAGTTCTTTTTTGCCTATTTTATGGTTTTCTTTTCAGTAGAGTCCTTTTTTGTTTTATTTCAGTTTCTTCGCCAGTAAATTTCTCTTTTAAATTCATTCGGTTCATTTTTATGATAGAAGTTTATTCAAATTTATTTAATTTGCTCGTCAGTAAGGTTTCTTTTTTCAGAGTTTTATTGTAAACAGTAAGGTCTCTTTTTTCAGAGTTTATTGTAAATGTGTGCATCACACGGGTGTTACCATATTACTAATGAAAATTATTCAAAATTGTTATATGATGTATTTATTTTTATTTAAATGCCTTCTTGTACAGTAGCAAATAAGTTTTACTTCAATCGCGTGTGAACCTTACGCGCACTCTTTTTTTAACTTCCCGTAGGGTAAGTTATTGTAATGGGCCGAAAATCGGAATTGAAAATTTTTACATTTCTCGACGTTTTGAAGGTTTCTGAACATTTTGGCATACTTCAGAAAGAATGGATGTGTGTATGTATGTATGGATACAAATTTTCGCCCACGTTTTCGGGCGTACGGATCAACCGATTTGAATGGTTCAAAAAACATTCGATTCCTATTGATAGGGAAAAGAGCTGATTAGTTTTTGGCAAAGGCAGGTCCAGCCGTTTCGGAGATACGTAGCCAAGAGTGCAGAAAATAGAAATCGAATTTTTGAGAGAACGGAGTATCCGATTTGAATCATCTAAAAAACATTCAATTAGTAATGATTGGCAGAAGTGTTTATTAGTTTTTGGCAAAGGCAGGCGCAGCCATTTTGAAGATACGGAGCTAAATATGTAAAAATGGCAGTTTTTGAAAGAACTAAGCATCCGATTTAAATAATTCAAAAAACTTTCTGCTTGTCTTAACAAAATAATTGATTTTGGAAAAAAAATTTGTTCCTTTTTTTTTTTTTTTTTTTTTTTAGTTTTTTGTATATCGAAAATATTTCAGATTTTATTTTAATTCTGACTATAGTTCTAATATACTTTACAAATAATTTCAATTCTGCAATTCAGTTTATATAATTTTTACACAATGTTACAATATTTATAATAATCTATTTGAAAACATTCAGTATTCCTCGAACATTTCGTTACGGTACGGAAAGTTCTAGCAATTTGCCTTAAGGCCCGATGCCATAATTGCCTCAAGACAGAATTCCACTTACAGCTAGTTTTTTCCTTGAAATTGAGTTTTATAATTTTGCTCGTCAGTAGAGTCCATTTTCCCATCTAATCCTTGCAAAATAAAATATTACACCCACTCCCAACATCCTTTCATACACGTCGTTCCACTTCATTTTACAAACAAAGTCTTCACCGTATCTCACACATGTGCAACTAATACCTCTGCGAAGCTTTTCGTTCTCTTCGCAAAGCCAACCGGATTACGAGCAGTATTCATTTCTACTACTACATAGTCATATTCTACTATTCACACACTATGACGGTGAAGAGAGAACGAGAGCTTACAACCAGGTTGAAATCTCCACCGTACAAAAGCTTAGTAGTGTACGACTACGTGTTTAGAGTATGTAATATCGGTGCAATAATGTGCAAGTTGCAGTTGCATTCGGTCGCACGGGGATCAAATCATAAATCGGAATATGAACCGGTTCAAAAGATCATGGGATGATAAAAATGCTGTTTTGTGTGGTTTTTACAAAAGGGACTCTACTAACGGACAAAGTAAAAAAAACTAGTTGGATGTATGGCATTGTGCTTTAAGGCAAGTTGCTGCAACTTGCCGTACCGTAACAAAATGTTCGAGGAATACTGAATTTTTTTTTAAATAGATCATTATAAATACTATAACATTGTCTAAAGTCGTCCTGAAAAACTAGGACGAAACTTCAATTTGTGGATTTTTTCATAAACTATTATTATACGCTTTTTTAACATATTTTATTTTAGTCTAGTCCATAAGTATTTGAACCTACGTTATATTACATAATATGCAAAAAAAAGTATGTTTCGTTTGTAATTTGAATAATTTTCGTTATTAATTCTTTTGCATTATGCTTATTTAATAAAATATTTGTATACTGTCACTACTTCTTAATTTGTTATTTGTATTCCCATTTTTCTGAAAACATGAATATAAAAATACACATTTACCTAACGTTTATATGTAAAATACGCCTGATCGCACAGCAAACTAGTTGGTTTGGTATTTAGCCTTGAGGCAAGTTACATGAACTTCCCGATTTGTGTAATTGATCGACTTAATCAATAAAAAATAAATTAATTTATGAGTCATTAAAAGTATTGCGAGTGGATTTATTACACATAATTGAAAACGAACGAACACTTTGACTCGGAGTATTTTCTAAAAGCTAATTTTCAAAAATCAACAATTTTTGTATTTAAACCAGTTTCCGCAGGACTTTAATGGTTTAGTATGTTCGTTAAGACCAAGTACTATTATAGTTATACCAAGTAAATCCTCTAATTGTAATATTAACAAATATCAAAAAACTACTCGTTTTCTCAAACTTTGATAATTTTTTAAAATTATACTACTTGTCGTAAGGCCGTAATACTTCAGTAAATTCTATAAGACCATGATATACTCGTATATCGCTAAAAAAAAAGTACCATAAATAACCAGCTTAAATTGCATTTTTCAACAGTTAATTACAAGAAAACGGCTCGGTAGATTTTCACCTAAATATAATCAGTATTATTCCCAACTAATATCTTTCGAACAGTTTTTGATTTTTTAAAATTGATTCGGTAGTATCAGCTTAAATGCGTACAAAAACTTTAACATTTCTTTCTAAATTACAAATAAATGATTCGGCCGATTGTCGCACAAAACTGAGAAACGATAGTCCACATTGAGATACATCAAATGGCCTTTAAATTGTTGAAATTGGTCTAGCCGTTTTTGAGAAAACATCGATAAAAGTTCTAATTTTGACAAATGCCAAAAGAACGATACCAATTTTTGCAAACTTCGACGAATTTTTAAAGATAAACGAGTTGTCGTAGGGCCGTAATATTTAAGTATGATCTAAAAGACTATGGTATCAACCGTCAAAAAAATAATAAAAAAAATCGTCGAATTTTTTTTTTTTTAACTTTATTACAAAAAAACGGCCCGGCCGATCTTTACCAAAAACTAATCAGCACGATTCCCAACCAATATCTTTCGAATGGTTTTTGAATTTTCAGAATCGATTCAGAATTGCGGGCTAAAACGTGGACGAAAATTTTTTCACTTTTTTGCAATTTACAAAGAAACGTCCCGGCCGATCGCCGCACAAAACTCAGAAACGATAGTCCTCATCGAGATACATGGAATGGCTTTTAAATTTTTGAAATCGGTCCAGCCGTTTTTGAGAAAACGGCGATTTACGGCAAAAAATCTGTTCACACACACACACATACACACACACACACATACACACACACACACATACCTTGCGCATTTCGCACAATATCGGCGGAAGCAGTGTGCGTCATTTCAGGAACTGTGCCTCTCTTAGTCTTAGCAGAGGAAAGACGGACAATTTACCATAGAAGACATCAACAACTGTGTCCTGAAAAGTTAAGATTAGAAGAACGGAAGAACAGCATTGACCGATGGCAGCGACTGTGGGATGTCGCTGTAAAGGGCAGATGGACGCATCGTCTCATTCCTAACATCAAAGTCTGGCTAAGTCGCAAGCACGGCGAAGTAAACTATTATACTACGCAAATGCTATCGGGGCATGGCTGTTTTCGAGCCTACCTACACCGATTCAAGCACGATAGCTCGCCGGATTGCCCATATTGTTTGGGCGAAATCGAAGATGCTGAGCACGTGTTCTTCGTGTGCCCGCGATTTGGTGCTCTACGGGATGATGTGGAGGAGACATTGAGACGCACAATTACCCCAGGTAATGTTGTTGAAGTGATGCTGACAAGTGAAGCTGCTTGGAACGCCATAGACAGATTTGCGAGAGACGTTTTAATGGACCTGCGTTCTATAGAGAGAGAAAGGGCGAATGGGACTTTGCCCATTTGAAAGATAAGTAAAATGTTTATGAATTATAACATTGTTTATAACAAGTTAAGAATTGTAACATTCTAGATCCTCCCCCCACGAAGTAATGCCTAGCGGCGGTTTCCGTGGGGACCAGAGGCAGGGGCAAAGCGGAGGTTTTAGTCGGTATTATACCAGGGCGGTATCGAGTCCGACATACCCAGACAGAAGACCGGTCTGGGATGCATAAAAGCATTTCCTTCGCTATACAAAAAAAAAAAAAAAAACACACACATACCTTTTCCAAATGTTGGTCTCATTCGATTCAGAATGTCTTAAAACGTCCAAGAGAAAACATAAAATTAGCGAATCGGATTTATTGATGAAAACATAAACTTCTCCTTCGGGAAGTTAAAAATATGATACAAAAGTGTGTAAGAACTTCTATGAAAAAAAACTGTAGTAATTCTCTACTTTATAAAAAGAGAACTCTACTAATGTCGAAGTACTAGATCAATAGACAAAACGTCCTTGATACATTTTTAACACTTCCATTACAACATCAAACAATTCAAATTCATCTCGAGTACAAATCCATCTTCAATCGAATCTAATCGAATGGAATCAAATAAAGAGCCCTTTTCACTTCTCTCATCCACTAAATCATGATTATTTGTCCTGACTGATTTCTTACCCGGGAGGGTGGAGGGTTATATATTTTTTTTATTATTTCTCCGACTGCTGAAGTGGTTGGTTGGTTTCTTTCAATTTTTTTTCGTTTCGTCTTTTTTCTCGGCGTCTTTTTTCTCTCGAAAGCGGCATGATCCTGCAGACAAATGGCCTCTATTGAATTTGACAGCATACTTTGTGTTATCCTTCTAGGGCACTTTTTCTTACAGAGGGATACGGTGGAGACGCCGCGATTTATTTTATACATTTGAGTGTATATATATATATATATATATATATATATATATATATATATGTATGTTTATGTAGGTATATTGAGGTTCTCGGGGGAAAGTCAACGTATGTTGCAAATTGAATATGCTTTGATTCATTTAATGTAAAATCTGTCGATATGAGAAAGAAATTGTAAGATAAGAGCCATGACAAACTAGTGGGGCGTATGGCATCGTGCCTCAAGGCAAATTGCTAGAACTTACCGTACGAAATATTCGAGGAATATTGAATGTTTTCAAATAGATTATTATAAATATTGTAACATTGTCTAATATTTATAAGAAGTATATAAACTGAATTGCAATGTTGAAATTATTTGTTTAAAGTATATTAGAACTATAGTCAGAATTAAAAATAAAATCTGAATTATTTTCGATATACAAAAAAATTTTTTTTTTGAAAAAAAAAGTTGAAACAAAAATTTTTTTTCAAGATCAATTATTTTGTTAAGACAAGCAGAAAGTTTTTTGAATCAATTAAATCGGACGCTTAGTTCTCTCAAAAATTGACATTTTTCACATATTTTGCTCCGTATCTTCAAAATGGCTGGGCCTGCCTTTGCCAAAAACTAATAAATACTTCTCCCAATCATTACTAATTGAATGTTTTTTAGATCATTCAAATCGGATACTCCATTCTCTCAAAAATTCGATTTCTATTTTCTGCACTCTTTGCTCCGTATTTCCGAAACGGCTGGACCTGCCTTTGCCAAAAACTAATCAGCTCTTTTCCCTATCAATAGGAATCGAATGTTTTTTGAACCATTCAAATCGGTTGATTCGTACGCCCGAAAACGTGGGCGAAAATTTGTATCCATACACACACACACACACACACACATCCATTTTTTCTGAGGTATGCCAACACGTTCAGAAACCTTCAAAACGTCGAGAAATGTAAAAATTTTCAATTCCGATTTTCGGCCCATTACAATAACTTACCCTACGGGAAAATAAAAATGTATGCTTATTAAATTTCCAAAATTTATTATTTGTTAGCATATTATTTATAAATTTGAGATAAAGAATTTACAAAAAATTTCAAAAATTCTTATCATGTGTAAGTATTTGAAGTGTGTAAAAAGCGTGGAAAAGTGTGCAATTGTGCAAAAGTGCGTAATAGTGTTATAAAGTGTGTTAAAGTGACCCAAAGTGTCAAAATCAGTCAAAGTGTGTTAAAGTAGTCAGTCAGTGTGTAAAAGTGTGCAACAAAAGTGTGTAAAAAGGTTGTAAAATGGTATACAAATGTGCACAAGCGTGTAAAAGTGTGTACACAATTGTGTAAATGTGTGTAAAACGCGTCGAAATTTGTAAAACTATGTAAAAGAGTATACAAGCGTGTAAAAGTGCGTACACAAGTGTGTAAATGTGTGTGAAAGTGTGTAAAAGAGTACACAAGCTTGTAAAAGTGTGTGCACAAGTTTGTAAAAATGTGTACACAAGTGTGTTAATGTGTAAACGTGTGTAAAACGCTTTGAAATTTGTAAAAGTGTGTAGTAGAGTGTACAAGCGTGTGAAAGTGTGTACACAAGTGTGTGAAAGAGTGTAAAAGTGTGCACAAGTGTGTGAAAGAGTGTAAAAGTGCGCACAAGCGTGTAAAAGTGTGTACACAAGTGTGTAAATGTGTGTAAAAGAATGTAAAAGAGTACACAAGCGTGTAAAAGTGTGTAAACAAGTGTGTAAATGTGTGTAAAAAGTGTGTAAAGAGCGTCGAAACGTGTTAATTGTAAAAAATGTGGAAATGTGTGTAAAAAATTTGGAAATGTGTGAAAAGTGTGTAAAAGAGTACGCAAGCGTGTAAAAGTGTGTACACAAGTGTGTGAAAGAATGTAAAAGTGTGCACAAGTGTGTGAAAGAGTGTAAAAGTGTATCACAAGCGTGTAATAGTGTGGTTACACAAGCGTGTAAATGTGTGTGAACGTATGTAAAAGAGTACACAAGCATGTAAAAGTGTGTAAAAGAGTACACAAGCGTGTAAAAGTGTGTACACAAGTTTGTAAAAATGTATACCCAAGTGTGTAAAAAAGTGAAAAAAGTGTGAAAAATGTTTGTGAAAGTGTGTAAAAAGCGTCGAAATGTGCACAAGTATAAAAAATGTGGAAATGTGTGTAAAAAATGTGCTTGGCAGATGAACAGTCTGCGCATGCGTCTATATAATTAATATACCCTATATAATTCAATTTGACGGATTATTTTTTTTTAATTAATGCAGTCGTGTTTTGCCATACTTTACTAAATCACAATACAACTAGCTGTAAGTGGAATTCTGTCTTGAGGCAATTAAGGCATCGTGCCTTAAGGCAAATTGCTGGAACTTCCCGTACCAAATTTTTTTTTTTAAAAACGATTAAGATTTTTGAAAAAATGTTACTTAGAAAAAATAAGATTTTTGAGAAACTATATATTGGACAAAAAATTACTTTTTTTTGAAAAAAAAATTTTTTTTTTTTATTTTTTTTTTTTTTGAAAAAAAAATGTTTTATTTTATTTTGACGTATTTTGGAAGATCTAAACTTTTTTTCAAAGCAATCGTACTGCTTTAACTGCATAAAGACGAAATATCAAAGCGCGTAAGCGCCGCGTCGCCGTCTAACGCGTAAACATTAGTACGGAACCCATAGGAATGTAAAAAAAATTTATACTTATTGTTAAAATCTCTATAAAATATCTGATAATTTGATGTGCATATGCCTAATGATCATTTTTGACCGCCAAATGGCATTTTTTTTTACTTTTTTTATTAGATCTCCGAAACCGTTAGACCTGCCTTCATGAAAATTTGATCAATTCTTTATCTTGTCAATACAAGTAAAATGTTTTTTGAATTATTCAAATCGGACGTTCCGTTCTCTTAAAAACTGAGTTACCGTTTTCGGCACTTTTTGCCCCGTATCTTTCGAACGGCTAGACCTGCCTTTGCCAAAAACTAATCAGCACGTCTCCTTATTAATACGAATCGAATGTTTTTTGAATTATTCAAATCGGTTGATCCGTGTTCCCGAAATCGTCGACGAAAATTTGTATCCGCACATACATACACCCACGCACATACATACATACATGCATACACACACACACACACACACACACACACACATCCATTTTTTCTAAGGTATGCCAAAGTGTTCAGAAACCTCTGAAACGTAAAGATATATACAAATTTTCATTTTCGATTTTTTTGCGATTACTATAACTTGCCCTACGGAAAGTTAAAAAATAGTTATTAAAAAAATTATTTAGAAGTTTCATTGTGTCAAAATTCAAGTTTGTCGGGTCATCAAGTTTATAAATACATATATATATATATATATATATATATATATATATATAAACTCATAGAAATATTTAATCACCTTAACAATTCCACAAAAATATTAAAACCTGATCACAAGGTTCTTTTAAACACACACACACTATCTATCACACATGTGTTTCACTTACTCTGGCAGGTGTTTCATTACCCATCCTATCCATCTACTAATTTACATATTCCGCCCTTTGTCTCTTTTGCAACCCTTTCCACTCCCGACTTCCCTCTACTACATTACCGTAGAGTTGTCCGACAAAAGAATCTACATAATGGAAATATTAATCTTTTTCAAATGACGCGCGCTTTTACGTAAAACAAAAGCCTTTATACACTCTACATTCCTCCAACTACTACTATTGTGCGCGATATGAGTGATATATTTTTGAGGTTATGTAATAACATTGCAATGATATAACTCGCAAAGTTATATGGGGCTGGAATATGGAGATTTTTACAAAGTTATTTATCGAGGCGGCTTATTAAAACGGTGGAGGACAATGGAGGTTGAGAAATTTTAAATTGTTTTAGCGAATGGAGTGGAAAGGGGTTTGTTATGAATGGAGTCGGTGAAATTAAAAACGTGGGGAAATATGTATTTATTCGTAAATTGGATAGACTTGGGTTAGGATCAGATTATTTTTTTATATAATTACACTTGTAATTTTTATTGAATTAGTTTCCGACAATTGTAATTGTTTTCTTACAAAAAATAATTGAGAATATTTTTTTTTTTATTTCCAGTGGCTTTTTTATACCACTTTAAAAAAAATATTTTTTTAAAAAATTTTATACAAAATTGAGAAAGTACTCCAGTAAAGTCACATTCTAAACGCACTCGCGAATATATTTGTACAACGTTGTTTTAAGATTTTTTTAACTTTCCGTAGGGTAAGTTATTGTAATCGTCCAAAAATCGAAATCGAAAATTTTTACATTTCTCGACGTTGATATATTTGTATTACGTTTGAAATTTTGGCATACCTCAGAAAAAAATGGATGTATGTGTGTGTGTATGTGTGTGTGTGTGTATGTATGTGCGGATACAAATTTTGTCGACGATTTTAGGAACACGGATAAAGCGGTTTGAATAATTCAAAAAACATTCGATTCGTATCGATAGGGAGACGTGCTGATTAGTTTTTGGCGAAGGCAGGTCTAGCCGTTCTGAAGATACGGAGCAAAGAGTGCAGAAAATAGAAATCTAGTTTTTGAGAGAACGGAGAGTCCGATTTGAATAATCCAAAGAAGATTTCACTTGTATTAACAAGATGAAGAACTGATTAAGTTTTCAGGAAGGCAGGTCTAGCGGTTTCGGAGATCCAATGAACAAAGTAATAAATATGCCATTTGGCGGTCAAAAATGATCATTAGACATATGCACATCAAATTATTAAATATATTATAGAGATTTTTACAATAAGTATGAATTTTGTTTACATTTCCGTACCAATGCTTATCCGTTAGACGGCGATGCGGCGCTTACGCGCTTGGCAGTTTGTCTCTATGCAGTTAAAGCAGTACGATTGCTTTGAAAAAAAGTTCAGAATTTCCAAAATATTTCGAAATAAATTGTTCTCCAAAAAGTCTTTTTTTTTCAATAAAAAGGAAATATTTGTCAAAAATTTATAGTTTCTCAAAATTAAAAAAAAAAAGAAAATTTTTGACAAAAATTTATAGTTTCTCAAATATCTAACTTTTTCAGAGTAATTTTTTTTTAAAAATGTTAATCTTTTAAAAAAAATAACTTTTGGTACGGGAAGTTTCAGCAATTTGCCTTAAGGCACGATGCCATGCGCCCCACTAGTTGTTATTTTTATTAAATTAGTTTTCGATTAGATATTTTGGTGTTTTTTATACTATTTTTTTAAAAAAGGAGATTTTTTAAACTTTCAATACAAAACTGAAAAAGTGCTCTAGTAGAATATTTCTAGTAGAATCACATTCTAAACGCTCTCTCAAATATATTTGTACTACGATGTTGCTTAGGCTGTGCCTTGACTGGCTCTTTTTCCTTATTTTTTTCAATAATTTTCACAAAATTCTTCTGTATAATATCTTTTATTTAGAGAGCTTCTTTTTTTCCTTATTGTATATTAAATTTGTTTGTCAATAGAGTTCTTTTTTCTTTTTATTGTATTTTGCTCGTCTGTAGAGTCTCTTTTTTAATACATCTATATAATTTAATCCTCTGTACTATACATAGCACCGTAAATTTATTATTTTTACATCTACCTTTATAAAATGACGATGATTATGTTTCCTCGGTTGATGGGGCGATAAGGAATCCTTTTTATACACTTTATATATTTTTTTATATCCGCCTATCAGATTCCTGTTTTTTTTCATAAACCTCTCTTTTTCTTCTTCGGGCTATAATCTATTTTTTTCCAAGGAAGCAAAACGCTTCTCGATAGCTATAAAAACAGTTTTTTTCGCCTTGTCATTTTCTGCGTCGGTGAATTCCCTTTTTCTTTCGACGGAGGGAATCGATATTTTTTTATAGAGATTGATGTTATTGTGGAAATATATATTTATAGGAAAAATGAGAATTTTGGATAAAGTATCTGATTGAATTGTAATTTCTATCGATACTAGAATTTATATCAATGAATAACTTTCCATACTAATTACTTCTAGGTACAAATTCATGTGGGTTGCGGTACAGTCAGGCGTATTTTTCAGATTGTCTGATAGAAATTCTAACTTAGAAACCGCACAAATGTTAAAAAAAACGATGCTAGATAACAGGGTCTTTCTGACTCAAGTTCATAACATACGAGTAACGGTGCAGTATATGTGTTTTGACTTATGCATTATAATTGATTTACATTATAATTAATTTGAGAACATTTCAATGCATTTTAACACATCAAAATAGGCTGAAAAACATTTCAACACATCTGAACATATTTAATTACATTTTAATATGTTTGAGCACACTTCAGCACATCTTAACAGATCTGAACAGACTTTCTAAAAATTATTTCAATACATCTAAACATACATACTTTATTACATTTTAACATATTTTAAAAAATATATTAGCTCATCTGAAAACAATTAAATTTTAATATAACTAAATACGCCTTAACACGTTTAATCATGTCTGTAGACACTTAGTTATAATTCGATATATTTAAACACGCATCAATACATTTTATCATATCTGCACGCATTTTATTATATTTTAATTTATTTAAGCACACTTGAACACGTTTTAACACATCTAAACCTAAATTAATACATTTTAACACATACCTAATTACATTTTAATATATCCGAACACACTTTAGCACATTTTATTACATCTATACCTATTTGAACACATTCCAACACACTCAATTACATTTTAATAAATTTAAACACACCATAACAAATGTTAACACATCTAAACAAACCAAAAGCAGATTCTAACGTGTTTCAACACACTTAAGTACATTCTGATATATTTAAACACACCCTGCTGTTTTTACACATCTAATCAGAATTAAACACATTTCAACATATCTAAACACCTAATTACATTTTAGTACACTAATAACACTCACTTGTACACACCTATAAGTTATAGAACACATTATAACATGTAGAAAAACACTTTAACACATTTTAACACTCTTAACAAATTTAAACAAATTTAAACACACCTAAAGACATTATGATAAATTTAAAAGTATTAAAACATATTTTATTATATTTAAACAAAGTAAAACATACTTGAACACATTATAACATGTAAAAAAACACTTTAACACATTTTAACACTTTTAACAAATTTAAACACATTTAAACACATTTAAAAATATTAAAACGCACCTGATCACATTCTGATAAATTTAAAAATATTAACACACCTAGACACATTTTGATGAATTTAAAAATATTAAAACATATTTTAATATATTTAAACAAAGTAAAATATACTTGAACACATTATAACATGTAAAAAAACACTTTAACACATTTTAACACTTTTAACACATTTTTACACTTTTAGCACATTTTAATACGTTTAAACACATTTTTACAAATTTAAACACACTTTAACACATTTTTACAGATTTAAACACTTCTTGAATATGTTTATTTTGAAAAATTTAAAAATATTAAAACATTGTTAAATATGTGTAAACAAAGTAAAATATACATAAACATATTTAAACATACGTAAGCATATTTTATTATATATAAAAAATATAATAAAATATACATAAACTTATTTAAACATACGTAAACACATTTTAGCACATTTAAACAAAATATGAAAGCTTGAAACTAATTCTTATACACTTCCACATTTTTGCAATCATACTTTTCTCAATAGATTAAAATGTTCAATTATTTTAAACAAATATGTAAACTATTACAACGTAATAATAGTTCAAATATCCGATTTTATTTGTTTCATTGAATTGGTTAAGTTATTAAAAAAGTAAGTGCTACTTGCCAATAGTCACAAAATGAACAAAATACCCAATAAAAATGAAAAAAATTAATATACTGATCACAATCTCACTTTTTATATTCGAGAGACGCCGACGTTTCGACTTTAACCTGAACTATGATCGATTTTCGAATTTCGAATTCCGGAAAGAAACTCTCCAAGACTTCCGTAAGGGAAGTCCATTTTCTTATTTCCGGAAACGGTCGAAACTTTGAGTCGACTTCTTTTCAACTCCAAAACTCTAAAAAGAAAACTCGTGCGATGATTGCAGAAGAAAGGAACGCAATAATAAAAGGTAATAATGGAACGATATATGTTATATTTTATCTATAAAATACGAATAATAATAGTTACAGTATTTATAATAATCTATTTGAATACATTTAATATTCCTCTAATATTTTTACAGTACAGTGCGGGAAGTTCTAGCAATTTGCTTTTATGCACGATGCCATACACCACTAGTTTCTTTGTGCATTTAACGATTAAATATTAATCCTATTACTCAAGGAACCGTCTTTACGTAATCTAATATTCGTTACAGAGATTCAAAAAGACGAAAGCGAAAAAAACTTTTAGAGAGAAAAATTATCCCGAAAGAAAGATTTAAAACATAAAAGGACGATAAGGATTTTTTTCCTGAAGAAAATCCCGAGATTTTTGCTAATGAGCAGGATAATTAAGGACGAAGGTGGAGGGACGTTATTATAGTTGGGATAAAATAAATTGTTTAGGTTTCAATTGCTCGTGATTTTTTTTGGTATACTTTGAAATAACATTTATGTAATTTTAAAACACCCATATAAATATAAAATTAATTTAAATCTTATAAGCTCAGGGGCACACTTATGGATTTTTTATGCACTCTTATAATATGTACAGTTACACATCCTCATAGAAAAATATATACTTTTAAATTTTGCAGAAAAGTCTACAAAGTTATTTATGAATACCTAATTGAATTTACCCGCATTTGAATATATTCAAACACTCAAACACTCAAACACATCTCAGCATATTTAAATATATTTTAATACACTTAAACACATCCAAGCATATACAAACCCATTTTAACACACCTAAATGCATTAAGATATGTTTTAACACATTTTGTAACGCGCTAAAACACATATAAATGTGTTTAAATACATTTTTACACATCTAAGCACATTTAAACCCATTTTAACACACTTGAACACATCAGGATATGTTTTAGCACATTTAAGCATAATTCAACATACTTAAATGCATTGGATATATTTTAACACACTCAAACGCATCTGAACATGTTTCAATGCATTTTAACTGATTTAAACACACACAAAAACATTAAGATATGTTTTAACACACTCAATCACATTCTATAACACACTCAAACACATCTAAACGTGTTTAAATACATTTTAAAACACCTATACATATCGAAGCACATTTGAACGGATTTTAACACACTTAAATGTATTAAGATATATTTCTAAAACATTTTGTAACACACTCAAACACACCTAAGACCATTTAAACCCCTTTTAACAGACTTAAATACATTAAAATATATTTTAACACACTCGAGCACATTTCGTAACACACTCAAATACATGTAAACATGTTTAAATTCATTTTAACACAGTTAAACACATTTTTTAACACTCTCAAATAAATCTAAACAAATTTAAGTACATTTTAACACACTTAAACACGTTATGACATGTTTTAACACCCTCAAACATATTTTGTAACACTTTAAAAGACATCTAAACACACATCTTAAACACTTAAACACATCTAAGCACATTTAAACCTATTTTAACACACATAAATGCCTTGAGGTATATTTTAAAACATCCAAACATATTTTATAACACACCCAAACACGCCTCAACATGTTTAAATATAATTTAACATATCTAAACACATATAAGCACATGTAAACAACACTTGAATATTTTTTAAACATTAAAATATATTTTAACACACTCAAACATGTTTATATTCATTTTAACACACTTAAACATATCCATTTAGCACACTTAAATGCATTAAGGTACATTTTAACATAGTCAAACACAGTTTGCAGCTCTCTCAAACAAATCTAAACAAATTTAAGTACATTTTAACACACTTAAACACATATAAGCACTTTTGAACCCATTTCAAAACACATAAATGCATTGAGGTATATTTTAACACACTCAAACACATTTTGTAACATACACAAACACATCTAAGTGTGTTTGAATACATTGTAGCACATCCAAACACATCTAAGCTCATTTAAACACATTTTAACACGCTTAAATGCAGTAACATTTACTTTAACACACTCAAACACATTTTGTAGCACATCTAAACAAATTTAAATACATTTTAACACACTTAAACATATATAAACACATTTTAACACATTTTAATATATATAAACATTCGATTTTTTCTTATTTCAATTTTCTCATTAGTAGACTTTAATTTGATCGTTCGTAGATTTCCTTCAATATATATAAGAGGCAACTTTGTAAAATAGCATTGTCATGGCAACGCTATCTTATCCTTCTTTTTCGTAATGAAACTGTGAAAGTGTTCAACTATTTGCTGCGGGATCAGGCGTATTTTAGATATAAACAAGCTAGAAATGTTGAATAACTTGAACAATTGTCAATGAATTTTGATACACATTTTTTCATTGTTAAATTTAGAGACTTATAATTTTTTTCAGCTAGTAATTTGTCAAAGTTATTCGTTGATTTCGTTGAGAAGATAGATAAATTAAGTGTGATGGTCTCACATCATGGACCTGCCTTTGCACATAACATCAACAACAATAATAATAAATTCATAAATCCATCTCTATCTATCTCTATCCACCGGAATCCACTCATCTCCAACTTTTCTCAAAGAGAAACTAATCCAATAACCTGGCAAATGTCTACGAATGCGAATAAATACATAAACTGCTCCTCAAACGCCGCAATAGTTGTCCTCGTCCTCGTCGTCGTTCACAAGAACTTTTCTTCACTCCACCGTGGGATGAAAAGTAAAACTTTTTTATTCGATTCTCATATCAAATTGTTTTCTGTCGATGAATGGACGGAGAAAATAAGGGGAAAAACAGCGATAACAGCACGTGCTGCCGCCTATTTGTCGACATCAAAACAAATTTTGACGCTACTAAATATAAAGAACGAGATTAACAGAGTTTATGGTGAAGTTGTGAAGGGACTCTACTGACGAGCAAAAATAAAAGGTTTCTGCTGGATAAGGAACTGTTGTGACGAGCAAATCAAAACAAGAACTAGCTGTAAGTGGAATTCTGTCTTAAGGCAATTAAGGCATCGTGCCTTAAGGCAAATTGCTGGAACTTCTCGTACCAAAAATTTATTAACGATTAACATTTTTAAAAAATTTTACTTCTAAAAAATAAGATTTTTAAGAAACTATAAATTGAACAAAAAATTACTTTTTTTGAAAAAAAAATTTAATTTTTTTTTTTTTTTAAATTTTTTTTTAAATGTTTTCTTTTTTTGACATATTTTGGAAAATCTGAACTTTTTTTCAAAGCGATCGCTTTAACTGCATAGAGACAAAATATAAAGCGCATAAGCGCTGCGTCGCTGTCTAACGGATAAACATTGGTTCGGAACCCATAGGAATGTAAATAAAATTTATACTTATTGTTAAAATCTCTATAAAATATCTAATAATTTGATGTGCATAAGTCTAATGATCATTTTTGACCGCCAAATGGCATTTTTTTTTACTTTTTTTGTTAGATTTTCGAAACCGCTAGACCTGCCTTCATGAAAATTTGATCAATTCTTCATCTTGTCATTACAAGTAAAATGTTTTTTGCATTATTAAAACCGCATGATTTTTGTCAATATCAGTATGCAAAGTTCTTCATAACATAGTGTTGCCTTAACATTGGTCTGCTATTTTGCAAATTTAAACTAATTGTAAGAAAATACGTCAATGGAAATCGTTATAATTCTGTATTTCTTAGAGTCCATGTTTCTGATTCGTACAGAACCACACTTTAGTTTTATTTTTTTGGTAAATTTGAATTACAAAAAAAACTATTACTCATTCGCATTATGAGGACAAAAAACTTTAACAGAACTACTTACATCGTCGTCATACAAGTCGTAGTCATATTCGTACGAAAGAAACTTTCTTCTCTGAAGTTTCATAAAGTTTTCTTCTGAAACTTTCTTCATATCGTAGCAGTGCGGCGTCACAGATTATACAAGACAAGAAGAAATAAAGACATCAACTAAAAACTAGTGCTGCTCTCTACTGATAATTTGTAAAAGTTAATCAGAAATTAAGAAAATTTGAAATTTGATATGTTGGAAGAAACTCTAGTTTAGGAAAATAATATCTTGAACGGTTTAATCGTTAGTAAATTCTTTGTTTCATCGCGACGAAGTATGCTTTGCTCGTCAATAAAATTCCTAGTTTATTTTCTTTTTTAGTTAGCTCGTCAGTAGAGTCCTTTTTCTTTTTTCTAGTTTCTTATTTAGTTTGCTCGTCAGTAGATTTCTCTTATAAAGTATAAATTGAAAATCTAACTAGTTGGGTGTATGGCATCGTGCCTTAAGGCAAATTGCTGGAACTTCACGTAACGTAACGAAATGTTCGATGAATATTGAATGTTTTCAAATAGATTACTATAAATATTGTAACATTGTCTAATAAATATTTATAAGAATTATGTAAACTGAATTGCAAAGTTGAAATTATTTATTTAAAGTATATTAGTACTATAGTCAAAATTAAAAATGAAATCTGAATTATTTTCGATATACAAAAAAAAATTTTATGAAAAAAATGTTGAAACAATTTTTTTTTTCTAAAATCAATTATTTTGTTAAAACAAGCAGAAAGTTCTTTCAATCATCCAAATCGGACGCTTAGTTCCCTCAAAAACTACAATTTTTTGCACATTTAGCTCTATATCTCCTAAACCGCTGAACCTGCTTTTGCCATATACTAATCACGACTTCTTCCGGTTATTACAAATTGAATGCTTTTTAGATCAATCAAATCGGATACTCCGTTCTCTCAAAAGCTTGATTTCTATATTCTGCACACTTTGCTCTTTATCTCCGTAACGGCTGGACCTGCCTTTGCCAAAAACTAGTCAGCACGTCTCCTTATCAATACGAATCGAATGTTTTTTGAATTATTCAAATCGGTTGATCGGTGTTCCCGAAATCGTCGACGAAAATTTGTATCCATACATACATACACACACACATCCATTTATTCTGAGGTATGCCAGTAAAATGTTCAGAAACCTTCAAAACGTCGAGAAATGTAAACATTTTCGATTTCGATTTTTGGACGATTACAATAACTTACCCTACGGGAAGTTAAAAACAAAACATGTTCGGTTAATATTGTTAGTTTATATATTTATTTTATATGTACTGTATGATTGTTTTTCTCATATGCATTTATTCATAAAATGGTTTTACCTGGTGTGATATGTAAGTCTTTTAATTATTTTAAATTAAAACTAATTATAAATTCTACCTCTCAAAGAAACATCTCAAAAATCAAATTATAAAAATTCTGGAGACTAAATTTACCTTAAAAAAAAACAAGTACATTAAAACTCAACTTCTTCTCTCCTAACTGTATTATTAAAACTATCCCATTCCACCCCATCATCCCCTAAATCATAAACCACAAGAGTCCATTTCACATTTCGCAATAATTTAATTCGAGCGCGAATTTTCAACGCGCCCGTAAAAAGGTTTTAATAGCACAACTCTCCACCCTGAAACCACTTTTGCCATAAGGTTTCGTCGGTTTCGTCGGTTTAGTCGGTATGTGAAAACGTGTAATATATTTATTATGATTTCCGTTGAAAAGCTCCGGGGCCGAAAGCCGAGACCTAGAGAGAGAAATCCCCGGAAGGGCCCGGAAAGAACCCCGTTCGTTCGTTCGTTCGGGATATTTTCAGCGGCGACCGGAGTTTTATCGCCGCGAAAATATTCCGGCGAAGGCCGGTAGATGGGTAGGACTAACGCGTTAATGATATAGAAGTAAGGGTAGAGGGATGATAATGATTGTGTATAATATATACATTTGTATAATATATATTGAGGTGTATATGTATATATATATATATATATATATATATATATATATATATATATATATTATGGTGGTCCTTAAAATGGTCATTTTCGAATTTCCTTGCTCCCAGGGGCTCAAATGCTTCCAAATTATTAAAAAAAAAAATCTCTAAAAGTTTTATCCCTTAATATTAACACTTAGATAGTCCGCAAATCAATTAAAAGTTTCGTATATTTAATATTAATGTTATTAAGTAAACTCTTGCGCCATATGTGATAGCATTTGTGAACTCAAATATTAAGGCGCTTAAAAGTATTTATAAGTCACTCGACCTTTATTTAATGAAACATTTATTCATCGTGGCATCAAAATTAATTTTTCAGCAAAATATTTATTTAATTGGTGATTTTGACACTCTGATTATCAGTAATGAATTGTCATCAAAGTCACAAGTGTGCTATCATAGATGGCGCAAGGATTTACTCAGTGATAAATGTTAATGATGAATATACGAAACTTTTAATTGAAGTGCGGACTATCTATATGTTAATATTAAGAGCTGAAACTTTTAGAGATAATTTTTTCGTTATTTTGGAAGTATTCAAGCCTTTGGGAACAAAGAAATTTGGAAGTATTCATATAAAAATTACCCTAATTATGTAAGGTTTTTTGATTATAGCTAGTATTATATTATTTATGATTTTATTTTTATAAACTAAAAAGCTTCTAATTTTAATTTATAATTGTTTTCTACGTTTTGAAAACTTGGATGTACCTTCTTCAGGAACTGTTACACACAAACTACTTTTTTTACATTAATTAAAAAAAAATTATTTAAATTAAAGAAATCATTATAAGCAGTCACTAAAAATTATATTACAATTCTATTTATAATAAAATTTATAATTGATACTTTAATTTATATATATATATATAATATATATATATATATATAATAATATATTATAACAATTATTTTACTAGTGTTTTTTGATAATTTTGCAATATAAAATATTGTTAATTGTAGAAAAGTAATTTTGGGTTCAAAATTCGAAAAATTATCCTGACTAAGCACAGTCTAAGTGACCACCTGTTACAAAAGTCCTCGCAAGTGCGTTTAGACTGTTTATGTCTCGAGCACTATTCCAATTTTGTGAAAACTTTTGAAAAATGTGAAAATGCCGCCAAGCTAAGCACAGTATAAGTGAAAATGTCGCACAGAATTATTTGCAAGTGCGTTTAGATTGTGACTATGTCGGAGAACTTTTGCGTAATTATAAACGTATAATAATGTGTAATATATATAATTTTGTGTAATTATAAACGTATTATACATATAAAACCGTATGGTATAAATACGCTTTTATTTTAGCCATTGTTCTTGCTTTGTTTATATGTAAAATACGCCTGATGGTATTGCAAATAGATAGACATTTTTAGTTTTCAGTACTAGAAAAGAATAAGATAGCGTTGCCATAATAACTTTATTAATTTGCTTGTCAGGAGAATCCTTTTTATATTTTTATGCACTTTGCTCGTCAGTAGAGTTCGTCGTTCTTTGAGTTTCCCTAAGAAATATTGAGAGATAGATTTTATAATAATTCCATAGACTAATATTACACTTGACTTCTTAAGAAAACACGTGTATGTTATTAATTTTCTAAAATATTTAATTCAAACAAAATATAATAATCTCTCCATCGTAACAACTTAATTAATTCTAAATAAAATTCGCAAACATTTAAGTTGTTTATTATTTCTTCCGCGAGATAATCCTCATCCCTTTGTAACAAATACACCTCTTATACACGAAATAAATTATCCTGACTAAGCACAGTCTAAGTGACCACCTGTTACAAAAGTCCTCGCAAGTGCGTTTAGACTGTTTATGTCTCGAGCACTATTCCAATTTTGTGAAAACTTTTGAAAAATGTGAAAATGCCGCCAAGCTAAGCACAGTATAAGTGAAAATGTCGCACAGAATTATTTGCAAGTGCGTTTAGATTGTGACTATGTCGGAGAACTTTTGCGTAATTATAAACGTATAATAATGTGTAATATATATAATTTTGTGTAATTATAAACGTATTATACATATAAAACCGTATGGTATAAATACGCTTTTATTTTAGCCATTGTTCTTGCTTTGTTTATATGTAAAATACGCCTGATGGTATTGCAAATAGATAGACATTTTTAGTTTTCAGTACTAGAAAAGAATAAGATAGCGTTGCCATAATAACTTTATTAATTTGCTTGTCAGGAGAATCCTTTTTTATATTTTTATGCACTTTGCTCGTCAGTAGAGTTCGTTTCTTTGAGTTTCCCTAAGAAATATTGAGAGATAGATTTTATAATAATTCCATAGACTAATATTTACACTTGACTTCTTAAGAAAACACGTGTATGTTATTAATTTTCTAAAATATTTTAATTCAAACAAAATATAATAATCTCTCCATCGTAACAACTTAATTAATTCTAAATAAAATTCGCAAACAATTTAACGTTGTTTATTATTTCTTCCGCGAGATAATCCTCATCCCTTGTAACAAATACACCTCTTATACACGAAATAATTTATTACCCCAAAATATATAATAAATGGTATATATATATATATATATATATATTATATTTGGTGGTAGAGTCTTAAATTTGTAAATATTTTGTAGGGCTTCGAACAAATAATCTAAAAATAATCTAAAAAGTAATCAAAAATAAGAAAGTTTTTTAATAAACCATTTCTTTATTCATTTACTGAAGACGTTTCGGAACTAGGTACGTTCCATCTTCCGGACGTCTGTCAAGAACAATTACAAAACAAAAAAATGAATAAGTGAATAAATGAATAAACTAGTTGGTTTGGTATTTAGCCTTGAGGCAAATTACATGAACTTCCCGATATGTGTAAATAATCGACTTGATCAAAAAATGTGTTAATAATATACTTCATCAATCCTACTTTAAAAAAAAACGATAATAATTTTAGCAAAGTTTGACGAATTTCTAAAATTAAACTACTTGTTGTAAGGCCGTAATATTACAGTAAGTTCTATAAGACCATGATGTATATCGCCAAAAAAAGTTCCATGAAAAAAGGCTTAAATTTCTTTTTAACAGTTAATTACAAGAAAACGGTTCGGTGGATTTTCACCTAAAATTAATCAGCATCATTCCCAAATGATATCTTTCGAACAGTTTTTGATTTTTTAAAATCGGTTCGGTAGGATGAGCTTAAATGTGGACGAAAAGTTCAACACTTTTTTTCAAATTACGAAGAAACGGCTTGGCAGATCGTTGCACAAAACTGACAAACGATAGTCATCACCGAAATACATCAAATGGCTTTTAAATTTCTAAAATCGGTTCAGGTGTTTTTGAGAAAACGTCGATCAAAAGTCTAATTTTGACAAATGCCAAAAAGACCATACTGATTTTTGCAAACTTTGACGAATTTTTAAAGCTGAACCAGTTGTCGTAGGGCCGTAATATTTTAGTATGATCTAGAAAACTTTCTGGTATCGTGGTATCTTTCGTCAAAAAAATAATCATAAAAATCGTCAAAAATTTTTTTTTAAAAACTTTATTACAAGAAAACGGCCCAGCCGATCTTTTCCAAAAACTAATCAGCACGATTCCCAACCAATATCTATCGAACGGTTTTTGAATTTTCAGAATCGATTCAGAATTGCGGGCTAAAACGTGGACGAAAAATTTTTCACTTTTCTGCAATTTACAAAGAAACGGCCCGGCCGATCGCCGCACAAAACTCAGAGACGATAGTCCTCATCGAGATACATCAAATGGCTTTTAAATTTTTGAAATCGGTCCAACCGTTTTGGAAAAAACGTCGATTTACGGCAAAAATCTGTTCACACACACACACACACACACATACACACACACACACACACACACATACTTTTTCCAAATTTGGTCTCATTCGATTCAGAATGGCTCGAAACGTCGAGAAAACATAAAATTAGCGATTCGGATTTTTTGATGAAAACATAAACTTCTCCTTCGGGAAGTTAATAAAGGTTTAAATGAATGAAAATTTGAACAAATATGAAGAAAATGAGAAAAATTAAATGAGTAAGTGACAAAATGAATGAGTGAATGAAAATATGACTAAATAAACTAACTAAATAAATTAATAAGTGAATAAATAACTGAATGAATGTAAAACTCAACAATATAAATGAAAAAATTACTAATTGAATGAATGAATGAATGAAAAAATATCTAAATAACTAAATAAGTGGTTAAAATATGTAAAAGTATGAATGAGTGAATGAAATTATGACTAAATGAATAGAAAACTGACTAAATAAATTAATAAGTGAATAAGTAACTGAATGAATAAAAAAATCAACAAAATTAATAAAAAAATGACTAATTGAATGAATGAATAAATGAAAAAATGTCTAATGCCCAAATAAGTGAGCAAATAAGTAAAAGTATGAATGAGTGAATGAAATTATGACTAAATAAACATAAAAATGACTAAATGAACTAATAAGTGAATAAGTAACTGAATGAATGAAAAAATCAACAAAATAAATGAAAAAATGACTAATTGAATAAATGAATGAATGAAAAAATGTCCAAATGACTAAATAAGTGATTAAATAAGTAAAAATGTAAATGAGTGAATGAAAAAATGACTAAATGAATATATATATATATATATATATATACTAGATGACCCGACAGACGTTTTTCTATACTCATGTCTACAATTTAAGTTCAAATTTTTTTAATATCCTATCTTATACTTTTATAATATTCTATTTAATATCTTTTCATTTATGGCCTTAGCATAAATTAGCAGTATTGGAAAATGCTGTTTTTTGATCAGTTTGACATATTCAGAAAGAATAAATATAGTATCTACGATAAAAGAACAATATCTCCTTTTTATTTTCAACCAATATGATTGCTTCAATAAGTTATATGATATATAATAGTCTATATTTTTTATAATCACGTACTCTATATTAGTTGCGGACAATCACAATTTCAAAATTATAAAATAATTTAATAAACATGATTACTTTAGTTATAATCTTAGGTGAATTAATTTGTAAAATCTAGTTCATATGGCGCTGTTCAATCTAAGATCATGAACTTGCAAAATATTTCATATTCAATGCCGAATGAATTTTTAACACACGAAAAAAAATTCTTAATATTTTTTTCAATAAGTAGAAATATTGTTCTTGTATTGTTAAATAATTTAGTAAAGTTAAGCAAAATACAACATGCATAGTTTAAAAAAAATGTATATGCGATTTTAGACGTATTGTGTTATTTACTGAACTCAATTATATATTTTCTACTGTACCTTATATTGTTTTAATTTCTAGCACATTTAAGACAGTTTTCGGCAATAATATTGTAGATATTACATTTTTCTTATTTATAATTATGAATATGGATATTATATAAAAATATTGTCTAGGCTCGCTTTAATTAAATTCGAATTTCAAGTGAATCGACATTTTTGGCAGATGACAGTTCTCATATGTCAAACTGTTTTCAATGCCAAACAATAATATGTTGTTTTCTGCTATATTTTCTTCTATTTTTACAATATTACTATAGTTTTATAATTCTGCACATCTTAAAAATTTTCCTGGACAAACTCTAAAAAGATTTATTAAAATCCGAATAACCGTTTAGGAGGAGTATCAATTCATACATGATTACAGAAGAATTTTATATATAAGATATAAATATATATATATATATATATATATATATATATATATTAGGGTGGTCCTTAAAATGGTCATTTTTTAATTTTCTTGCTGCGAGGGGCTCAAATGGTTCCAAATAGATAAAAAACAATTTTCTGAAAGTTTTAGCTCTTAATATTAACGTTTAGATAGAGCGCAATTCAATCAAACTTCGTATCGAAAGAGCATGGAAAAAAATTCGAAAACTTAAAAAAAATGTTTTAGGTATAACTTAGCGGCAAATGAATCAGTCTTATTCATTCATTTGTTCGCTAAATTACATTTAAAAAACATTTTTAAAATTTTTGAAAATTTTTCCATGCTATTTCCATACAAAACTTTGATTGAATTGCGCTTTATCTAACCGTTAATATTAAGAGCTAAAACTTTCAGAGAATTGTTTTTTATCTATTTGGAACCATTTGAGCCCCTGGGAGCAAGGAAATTCGATAATGACCATTTTAAGGACCAACCTAGTATATATATATAAATATATATATATATATATAGATGACTCTACTGACGACAAAGAATACAAAAAGAACTCTACTGACGAACAAATAAATAAAAATCTAGAAAAAAAAGAACTCTTCTCACCACAGGCTATAAATAAAAAAGACATTGCTATAAATAAAAAAGAAACGAGCAAATTGAATGGAACACTAGAAAAAAAGAAAACTACTGACTATAAATCAAACAAAAACTAACTCTACTGATGAGCAAACTATATTAAAAGCTAGAAAAAAACTCTACTGGCTACAAACTATATAGCAAACAAAGAATACAAAAGGAATTCTGCTGACGAGCAAATTTTGTGAAAAGCTATAAAAAAGAAGGCTACTGACTATAAACTATAAATCAAAGAAAAAACGACTTAAAAAATAACTCTACCGACTACAAACTATATAACGAACAAATGAGATAAAAAATAGGACTCTATTGACAAGCAAATACATTAAAAATCTAAAAAAGTAAAAGAAAGTTTTACTGACATACAAACTGATTTTTTATGACAAAAAAGGACTCCACTGACATACGGACTAAATATTAAACTATAAAATAGAAAAAGGACTCTACTGACAAGCAAAATAAATAACAAGCTCGAAAATAGAAAGAGGACTTTACTGATGAGCAAATAAATTAAAAATCTGCAAAATAAAATAAGGGCTCTACTGACAATTAAAGTGGTTCTTTAAATGATAAAAGAAGGACTCTACTAACGAGCAAACTAATAAAAATAACAAAAAACGCATTTCAAGTACTAATTATCCAAGTGTAAATAGCAAATAAATCTAGATTTTAGTAGATTTTATCTAGTTTTTGCTAACATAAAAAAATTATAATGTCTAGAATGAAAATTAAGAGTCATTTAAAAAGAACTGAAAAATGTTCTAAATCCATATATTGCCAAGTATGAAAATAATAAAGTCCGCATTTCAACTACAAATTATTCTAAATTATGGTATGCAAGTATATATAACAAATTTTACAATATTTATGTAAATAATGTCTAGATTTGCATAAAGTAAACAAATTATTATGTTTAGAATAAAAATTAAAAATTATTTAAAAAAAACTGAAAAATGTTCTAAATCCATACAATGCCAATTTTATGTTGAATGTAGAAATGCAAGGTAAAATTTAATGAATTTATTTATTTGTTAATTCATAAAGTAGTTCTTTTATTCATTCACTAAATTATTCATTCATTGATTGATCATGCATGATTTTTATTTAGTTAATTATTTATTTCAAGTTTATTTATTTATTCATTTTTGCAACTATTTGTTAAATTTTTCATTACTAAAATACTTATTCATCTATTTTTTTAAATAATATTTTTTGATTTCATATTTATTGATAAAAATTCATAAATATTAAAGAAGATGAACAAATCAACATAAATGAATAAATGAATAAACAAGTAAATATTCAACTTATAAACATAAAATAATTTTCTAATTACATTTTCAAATAATATTTAACCCATTTCACACCTCAATAAATCTTCTTCAATACTTTGTTCAATCTCCATTCAATAAATAATTCATAAAATCTCTCCATCGTCGAAAGTACTTTTCTTTCATAAATCAATAATTTATCAAGATGTCCCTTTATGAGAAAAAGGTACGATAAAAGGTGCTGAGGCGTTATTAATTAATCCACTAATTAATTAATTAATCAATCAATAAATACGAACGACGAAAATTTAATAACTTTCACAAAATCGGCCTCCATTCACGAATTGATTGAATTCGTCGAACGTAATCAATCAATTTTGACAAAGTTCGAAATTGGAAATTGGAAATAATTTTGTGAATTGATGATTTGATATATAGATAAATGAGTAGGTGAGTAAATAAACTAGTGGTGTACTGCATCGTGCCTTAAGGCAAATTGCTGGAACTTCCCGTACTGTAACGAAATATTCGAGGAATATTAAATGTTTTCAAATGAATTATAATTATAAATACTGTAACTTTCATTATTTTTGATATAGTGTTAAGTATAAATCATAAATCAATTTATCTCAAAGTTTCATTTCTAAATCAATTTCAAAAAAATTTATTATTTGCACAAAATTGAAAAAGTGCTCCCATACAGTCACAGTCTAAACGCACTCGCAAATAATTTTGCGCGACATTTTTACTTAGACCGTGCTTTGCTTGGCGGCATTTTTACATTTTTCAATATTTTTCACAAAATTGGAAAAGTGCTCCAATAAAGTCACAGTCTAAACGCACTTGCGAATAAATTTGTACCGGGTTGTCACTTAGACTGTACTTATATCTGGGTAATTTTTCGAATTTTTACCCAAAATTTTCATTTTAAAAAAATTAGCATAAAATTGTAAAATTGCTCCCGTAAAGTCATGGCCTAAACGAACTTGCGAATAAATTTGTACCGGGTTTTTACTGAGACTGTGCTTTTCTTGGCGGCATTTTTACATTTTTCAATATTTTTGTACAAAATTAGAAAAGTGCTCCCTTAAAGTCACGGTCTAAACCCAATTGCGAGAACATTCGTACCGGGTTGTCACTTAGGCTGTACTTAGTCTGGGTAATTTTTCGAATTTTTACCCAAAATTTTTATTTTAAAATAACTAGCATAAAATTGGAAAAGTGCTCCACGAAGTCACAGTCTAAACGCACTTGCGAATAAATTTGTACGGGGTTTTTGCTTAGACTGTGCTTTGCTTCCCGGCATTTTTACATTTTTCAATATTTTTGTACAAAATTAGAAAAGTGCTCCCTTAAAGTCACGGTCTAAACCCAATTGCGAGAACATTCGTACCGGGTTGTCACTTAGGCTGTACTTAGTCTGGGTAATTTTTCGAATTTTTACCCGAAATTTTTATTTTAAAAAAACTAGCATAAAATTGGAAAAGTGCTCCTGTAAAGTCATAGTCTAAACGCACTTGCGAATAAATTTGTACCAGGTTTTCACTTAGACTGTGCTTTGTTGGTGGTATTTTCACATTTTTCAATAAATTGCATAAATCGCTGTTGAAATGCAGATTTTGATATTTGCATGATACGGATTTAGAACATTTTTTTACTGTTCTTCAAATAACTTTTAATTTTTATTCTAAACATAACAATTTGTTTACTTTACTAAAATCTAGATAAAATTTACAAAAATATTGTAAAATTTGTAATAAATACTTGCATACCAAAATTTAGAATAATTCGTAGTTGAAATGTGGACTTTAGTATTTTCATACTAGGCAATATATGTATTTAGAACATTTTTCAGTTTTTTTTTTTCAAATAACTCTTAATTTTCATTCTGGACATTATAATTTTTTATGTTAGCAAAAACTAGATAAAATCTACTAAAATCTAGCATTATTTGCTTTATACACTTGGATATTGAAATTTTGAATAATTAGTACTTGAAATACGTACCTTAGTATTTCTAGTATTCTTAGTATCTCAATATATTCAGAACATTTTTTTTACTTTTTACAAATAACAATGAATGAAAATGTGAATAAATGTGTAAAAAATAAGAAAATTAAATGAGTAAGTAAAAAAATGAATGAGTGAATGAAAATATGACTAAATGAATAGAATAATGACTAAATAAATTAATAAGTGAATAAGTATCTCAATGAATGTGAAAATCAACAAAATAAATGAATACATGACTAATTGAATGAATGAAAAATGTCTATATGACTAAATACATGATTAAACAAGTAAAAGTATGAATAACTGAATGAAAATATGACTAAATAAATAAAAAAAATGACTAAATAAATTAATAAGTAAATAAGTAACTGAATGAATGTGAAAATCAACAAAATAAACAAAAAAAAGACTAATTGAATGAATGAATAAAAAATGTCTAAATGACTGAATAAGTGATTAAATAAGTAAAAGTATGAATGAGTGAATGAAAATATGACTAAATAAATAGAAAAATGACTAAATGAATTAATAAGTGAATAAGTAACTGCCGAATGAATGTAAAAATCAACAAAATGAATGAAAAAATGACTCATTAAATGAATGAATACACGATAAAATATCTAAATTATGATTAAATGACTAAAAAAATTAGTGATTTTCTTTCTTTGTTTATGTGTAAAATACGCCTGATCGCACGGCAATCAAGTATACATTTTTAGTTTTCAGTACCAGAAAAGAATAAGAAAATGTAGATCGATTTTAGATTAGAAATGAAAAAAAATGACTAAATGGATGAATAAGTGAAAAATAATTTATCTATTTTTTATGCCTTACTAATTTTATGATTTCTCGACGTTTCAAGTCATTCTGAATTGCTTGACATATAATAAACAAATAAAAAAATTGATAAATATAATAAACACAAAAATAAAAAAAGATGAATATAATAAACACAAAAATAAAAAAAAATAAATATGCAAAATCAAAAATTAATCTACAACCCCATTATTCAGTTCACAAAACTCTTACAAAATTCACAACACCCGAAAAAGGTTTGAATATTCACACATTATTAATCCCTCCACCGGCGGATCCTCTAACATCCTTCCTTCAGGATCTCTAATAAGACAAAAACCGATTTATAATCCTCGAACAAAACTTTTCGACAATGAATAATGAAAATCGCGCGAAATTTTCTGCATGATGAATTAATATGAAGTCCCGGGGACTCGGACTGGAAGTGGATATTCTAGATATTCTCTTCGCAAGTGAAAATATGAAATATGAAATATCGCACTCATTAAATGGCCTGTCGGCGAATGTAATAGCGTAATTAATCAGAGAGCAACAGATTTTAGGGAAAAAAACGACTTAAGATGAAAAGATGAAAGATGCTAGATGGAATTTTGCAGGGATTTACTGGGGAAGTTAATTCCCTCTCGGACGCCGCGTAGAATTATACATAATGCTTCTTTTATTTTAGCAATTTATTTTTTTGTTAATTATGTATGTGTTTTATGCAAAATGTAATGTAGAGAAAGAGAATATATAAATCTAATGTAGTAATATACATAAAGTAGTTCTTTTATTCATTCACTTATTTTATTTTGAATTATTTATACATTGATTAATCATTTATAATTTTTATTTGGTCATATAATTTATGATTTATTTATTTCACCAGTTTTTTTACAAATTTATTCATTTAGCTCATTACTTATTTATTTTTTTACTTATATAATCATTTGTTCATTCATTTAATCATACTTTTGGCAAACAATTTTTTTCACTTATTTATTATTTCTTTTATTTAGCCAATTATTCATTCATTTTATTGATTTACACATTTTCTTATTCTTTTCTGGTACTGAAAACTAAAAATGTCTATCAATTTGCAGTGCGATCAGGCGTATTTTACATATAAACAAAGCTAGAAAAATGGTTATTATGACAGCGTATTTATAACATACGGTTTTATACGTAAAATATAAACCTTCCCTCATTCATACTTTTACTTATTTAATCACTTATTTAGTCATTTAGACATTTTTTCATTCATTCATTCATTCAATTAGTCATTTTTTAATTTATTTTGTTGATTTTTTCATTCATACATTACTTCATTTGGTTAATTTTCTAATAAATTGGTCATATTTTTATTCACTCATTCATTTATTTACTTATTTGATGATTTATTACCTGCAGTTACTCAGTATACTCTAAAAACACCTCTGAAAACTGGTAACAAAATTTATTTCCAAGAATTACATCGTGTAATGAAAATATTTGTAACTTCAAAACCATTCGTTTAGTATGAATGTGGTATTTGACAAGTTTATTTGGAGTAAAATAAGGAATAATTTTGTCTAACATCAAAAGTACCTAGAGCAACTCTGTATACTCTAAAAACACCTTTGAAAATTGGTAACAAAAAATATTTTCAAGAATTACATTGTGTAATGAAAATCTTTATAACTGCCAAACCATTCGTTTAATATAAATAACACTTTCCCCAATTTGATATCGACATTGAGTTATAAAAATATTTATAATTTATAAACTATTCGTTCAATACGAATAGTGCTTTTGGCAGAATTATTTAAAATAAAATAAGGAATAATTTCGTCTAACATTAAAAGTACCTATAGCAACTCTATATACTCCAAAAACGCCGTTGAAAACTGGTAACAAAAATTATTTTCAACAATTACATTGTGTAATGAAAATATTTATAACTTCAAAACCATTCGTTTAGTATGAATGTGGTTTTTGACAAGTTTATTTGGAATGAAATAAGGAATAATTTTGTCTGATATCAAAAGTACCTACAGCAACTCGGTGTACTCTAAAAATGCCTTTGGAAACTGATAAAGAATTTATTTACAACAGCAATATGAAAATTGTTCCCTTGAAATATATATATATATATATATATATATATACATTTATAAATAATTATATATAATATAATTATTAATTTTTTTTTGTTTCAGGTATGTCTAACAAATAAATTGCTGATATTTTCTGGTACAAGGTAAAACTCAATATTCATTTATATATATATATATATATATATATATATATATATATATATACATATCTCGTATATTATATATTCTTGGCCATAAAATATATATCGAAATAGAGAACTAGTATTTTTCCGTGGTGGAGCATTTTTAAAAGTCTGATTTATACGGTGGAGTTGTAAAAACATTTACTGCTTGGCAAGAGAGATAAGTAATGTTCTTGTTCTGGTCACGTGACTGAGAATTATTATATTTCGTATCGATTTATAAATTTATATATGGAGATATATGTATATATATACATATATCCATATATAAATTTATAAATCGATACGAAATATAATAATTTTCACTATTCTCATATATATATTTATTGTTTTTCCTTCACAATTGTCCGATTTTTTACACTTTCATTTCATTGCTTTTAATTTATTTTAAATTAGCAAATGACTACTTAATAAATAATTTTGTTTCTGCTTTTTATAGACTCTATTTTAGATCTTTTTGTAATATGTCGTGTCAACCCGGGCGCCGAAACATTCGGGTCGACAGAAAATTACAGTTTTTGTTAGTTACATTAATACAAGTAAATTCTGTCATTTTTAGGGAAAATGAAGCTTTACTGACGAGCAAAATTTTGACCTTTTTAGAAAAAAACAATCTATACTGACAATTAAAATTTTTGAAGATAAAAATGGGCCAGTATAGGCCAGTATAGGCAAGCAAATTCATTTAGAAAAAATTATACTGACGAGCAAATGGTGACATTTTTAGGGAAACGAAAGAAACTCAACTGGCAAAATTCAACCATTTTTAGAAAAACGAAAAGAATTCTACTTAGGAACAAATATTCATATTTTTAGGGAAAAAATGACTCTATTTACGAGCAAATTCTGTCATTTTACAAAAACTCTCCTGGCGCCCAAATTCTGACATTTTTTAAAAATTTTTTTTTTGAATACTCTGATATTTTTTTTAAAAAAGCTCAACTAACTCAACCAGCAAATTTTGAACTTTTTTAAAAAAAGGAACTCTACTGACCAGCAAAATCTGACATTTTTAGGAATAAAAAAAACTCTACTGATGAGCACATTCGGATAAATTTAGGAAAACTAAAGGAACTCTACTGGCAAGCTAATTCTGTTATTTTTATTGAAAATGGAACTCTACTGACGAGCAAATTCTGATATTTTTATTAAAAAAAGAACCGTACTGACGAGCAAATTCTCAAATTTCTATAGAAAAAAAATCTACCAACAGGCAAATTTTTACATTTCAAAAAAAACTCTACTGGTATTTTTATGGTAAAGAAGAAACTTTACTTACGAGCAAATTTTAACATTTTCAAGGAAACGAAACGAACTCTACTGACGAGCGAATTCTGATATTTTTAGAGAAACGAAAAGAACTCTACTGATGACAAGTTTTAATCTACAGACTTTTTTAATTTACTGACAAATAAATTAAGATGTCATAATAAAAAAAAAACTCTACTGACAAGCAAAATAAAAACCTATTTTCAACAATTAACAAGATAATAATATCATAATAATAAAAGGACTCTACTGACAAGCAAACTCAATAACAACTTTTTTGAAAACTTACATAATGTCATTTTAGAAATAAAAAAAAACAGACGAGAAAATTCAGTACTATGTATAAAAAAAGACTCTACTGACGAGCAAAATTTAATCAAAGGTAAAAGGACTTCAATTTTTGCTGACATATAAAAGGTTGATTAATAAAAAAAAATTGCCAAAAACCTTACAAAATGTCATTTTAGAAATGAAATACTAATCAACAAAAGGAACTCTACTGACGCAAAGCATTAAACTCAAAGTAAAGGGACATACAGCATTTTTTTTGACATACAAAAAGGGTGTCATTTGTTTAAAAGTTTGATAAACTTAATATTTCTTAATTTTAATTAAATATTTGCAAGTCAGGCGTAAATAAGTGATTAAACTAGTTGGTATTGGTATTCAGCCTTGAGGCAAGTTACATGAACTTCACAATATGTGTAAATAATCGACTTAATCAATAAAAAAACTAGCTGTAAGTGGAATTCTGTCTTGAGGCAATTATGGCATCGTGCCTTAAGGCAAATTGCTGGAACTTCCCGCACCGTAACGAAATGTTCGAGGAATACTGAATGTTTTCAAATAGATTATTATAAATATTGTAACATTGTCTAATATTTATAAGAATTATATAAACTGAATTGCAGAGTTGAAATAATTTGTTCAAGTTACATTAGAACTTTAGTCAGAATAAAAATAAAATCTGAATTATTTTCGATATACAAAAAACTAAAAAAAAAAATGGAGTAAAATTCTTTTTCCAAAATCAATTATTTTGTTAAGACAAGCAGAAAGTTCTTTGAATCATTTAAATCGGACGCTTAGTTCTCTCAAAAACTGCCATTTTTTACATATTTAGCTCCGTATCTTCGAAATGGCTGGGCCTGCCTTTGCCAAAAACTAATAAACACTTCTCCCAATCATTACTAATTGAATGTTTTTTAGATCATTCAAAACGGATACTCCGTTCGCTCAAAAATTCGATTTCTATTTTCTGCACTCTTTGCTCCGTATCTCCGAAACGGCTGGACCTGCCTTTGCCAAAAACTAATCAGCTCTTTTCCCTATCAATAGAAATCGAATGTTTTTTGAACCATTTAAATCGGTTGATCCGTACGCCCGAAAACGTGACTGGAAATTTGTATCCATACATACATACACATACACACCCACACACACATCCATTTTTTCTGAAGTATGCCAAAACGTTTAGAAACCTTCAAAACGTCGAGAAATGATAAAATTTTCAATTCCGATTTTCGGCCCATTACAATAACTTACCCTACGGGAAGTTAATTAATTTATGAGTGATTAAAAGTATTCCGAGTGGATTCATTACACATAAACTCGTTAACTCGGAATATTTTCTAAGAGGAAATTTTCAAATATCAACAATTTTTATAATTGAACCGGTTTTTGTAGGACTTTAATGGTTGAGTTTATGTTCATTAAGACCAAGTAATCTATCGTTATACCAAGTAAATCATCTACTTTTAATTTTAACAAGCGTCAAAAAAACTATTTATTTTCTCAAACTTTGATGATTTTTTAAAATTAAACTACTTGTCGTAAGTCCGTAATATTCCAGTGTGTTCTATAAGACCATGATATACATCGCCAAAAAAAGTTCCATAAAAATCGGCTCCAATTTTTTCTTCAACATTTAATTACAAGAAAACGGCTCGGTAGATTTTCACCTGAAGCTAATCAGTACCATTCCCAACTAATATCTTTCGAACCGTTTTTGATTTTTTTTAAATCGATTCGGTAGTTTGAGCTTAAATATGGACGGAAAGTTTAACACTTTTCTTCAAATTGCAAAGAAACGGCTTGGCAGATCGTTACACAAAACTGACAAACGATAGTCCTCACCAAAATACATCAAATGGTTTTTAAATTTCTGAAATCGGTTCAGGCGTTTTTGAGAAAACGTCGATCAAAAGTCTAATTTTGACAAATGCCAAAAAACAATACCATTTTTTGCAAACTTTGACGAATTTTTAGAGTTAAACCAATTGTCGTAGGACCGTAATATTATAGTACACTCTAGAAGACTATGGTATCTATCGTCAGAAAAGTAATAATAAAAATCGTCGAAAAAATTTTTTTAACACTTTATTACAAGAAAACGACCCGGCCGATCACTATCAAAAACTAATCAGCATGATTCCCAACCAATATCTTTCGAACGGTTTTTGAATTTTAAAAATCGATTCAGATTTGCGAGCTAAAACGTGGACGAAAGATTTTTCACTTTTATGCGATTTACAAAGAAACGGCTTGGCCGATCGTAGCGCGAAACTGATAAACAATAGTCGTCATCGAGATACAACGAATGGTTTTTAAATTTTTGAAATTGGTCCAGCCGTTTTTTAGAAAACGTCGATTCACGTCATAAAATCTGTTCACATACACACACACACAGACATACTATTTCCTTAAATGTTGGTCTCATTCGATTCAGAATGGCTCGAAACGTCGAGAAAACATAAAATTAGCGAATCTGATTTTTTTATGAAAACATAAACTTCTCCTTCGGAAAGTTAACAAGTGAAAGTTTGAATGAGGAATGAAAATATGACTTAGTATACATTTGTATAAATTTAAAAAAACAACTGTTTTTGTTAATTGAACTATATCTAACGCTTCAATTTCATCAAGTTTTTCATTCGTGTGTCATAAATTTAATCAAAATGTTGATCAATCCGTTTTGAAACATTATACAACCAATCACGCGTCGACTTTATCCAAATGATCTCATCGGCGGCCAATGAAGAACCAGAATTTACGTAAGCCAGGAGTAGCCAGGCGTAAAAGTAGTTAGGCATACAAGTAGTCAAGCGTAAAAGTAATAAGGCCTAGTCGCACCTGAAGAAGTTTTACTTCAAAACTAAATCGACATATACATTACTATATTTATTATCCATTATTACCCAGCCCTGTACTTTACCCACACTAGTTCCGACTCTAAAGTATAGTTGGCGTGTAAGACGCTATTTCCGATGTTCTCAGCTGCGACACGGACTTCCGGTCAAAAACGGAAACGGAAAAACCGGAATCCGGAAAACAGAGAACGGAAAACGGAAGTAGTAGTTATCTTTTTATGACTTTTCGGATGAAATTGTGCCAAATGTGTTTTCGTATAACAGTCGACGTCGTCGTCGTCCGAAGACATTAGAAGCTGATGAGATGGAATTATGAAAATTTTATTCTAAAGTGGGGTGAAAACCTATTGGCAAGTCGTAAAAGTTTAGAGCTGGAAGAAGATAGTGCTATTAAAGTTTTGTAATTGTGGAAATGGCTATAATTGAAGTTTTTGTGTACAAAATATACAGATTGTTTCGTCTAAAACATTTCTAAATGTTTTTTGACTTTTATTCAAAACTAATTCAATATTTATATTTGGTATTTATATTCAATACTTATTCATTCCCAATTCACAATATTTTTGAATACTTATCATGAGTTGACATGTTATTAAAATATTTGTTAGAATTTTATTTTTATTTTATAAAATTCAAAACTTATTCAATACCTATGTTCAATATTCATATTGAATATGTTCAATATATATATATATATATATATATATATATATATATATGTGTGTGTGTGTGTGTGTGTGTGTGTTTAATACTTGTGTTCAATACTTACGTTCAATATTTGTGTTCAATATTTGCGTTCAATACTTGAAATCATTATTTACGTTGAATAGATGCGTTCAATACTTTCTTTTGATACTTATAGCTAGTACGTTTGTACTAGCATTCAATACTTGTGTTTAATACTTTTTTGTACTTATTGTCAGTATGTATGTTCAATACTTGCGTTCAATACTTTATTTGGTACTTATAGTCAGTACGTATGTTCAATACTTGTGTTCAATATTTTTTGGTACTTATAGTCATTACATAATTTAATACTTGCGTTCAATACTTTTTTTTTGGTACTTATAGTTAGTACGTATGTTTAATACTTGCGTTCAATACTTGTGTTCAATATTTTTTTGGTACTTATAGTCAGTATATATGTTTAATACTTGCGTTCAATACTTTTTTTGGTACTTATAGTCAGTACGTATGTTTAATACTTGCGTTCAATACTTGTGTTCAATACTTGTCTTTAATACTTGTTTTTTTTTTACTTGTATTCAATAATTATGTTCAACACTATGCAATACTTTTCATTAATATTCAATACTAATTTTTGCATTTTAGACAAATAGTAATCACATTTCAATATTGACAAAACACTGTTCAATTCATATTAAAAAAAATTCAATATTATTCCTCAATAACGTTTCAATATTCACTCCTAAATATTCAAAATCAGTTCAATACTAATCAACATTAGCTTAGCAAATAATTTGTTCAAAAAATCAAATGTTTTCATTACTTTCACAATAGTTGTTTAATATTTTTCAAAATATTTCAATACTTTTAATCATGCATATTCCCATTGTCAATAGTTTCAATAATATTCAATACTATTATTTCTGGAATTTCTTATAGTTTCAACGTATTATAATGATTATCTGCACATCGTTTATCATTTTATAATACTGACTACAATACTAGTATCTGTTCAATATTACATATTCACTACATAACAATACTTTTCAATGTTCATATTAAAATTCTCAATATTTTTCAATTTGATTCCATATTTTCAAGATGTTTAGATGATTATTTGTCACTTTTTAGTGCTTATTCAAGGTTTAACAATATCTTTCAACATTTATCGAATATTGTTCAATATTGTAATAGTAATAGTTTTGCAATACTATTCAGTAATAGTATGTTTTTGCTTCGAATTTCCAAAATAAAACCTGCCTCTCAAAAAAATCAGCACTTCGAACGGAGTATATCTTCTTCTTCTATATATATAAAAATAAGTCGGGTTTTCCTTCCTGACGAAATAACTCCAGAACGCACGAACCGATTTCGACAATTTTGCATTCGTTGGAAAGGTCTCGGGCTCCGCAAGGTTGATGGCTGAGAAAATTAGTTGTGCATGGCATCGTGCCCTAATGCAAATTGCTGGAACTTCACGCACCGTAATTAAAAATTCGAGTAATGACATTAGTGAGAATTATCAGAATTATGCTTGCAATTAAGTCAACGAACAATTCTTGCCGCAAAGAATAATGATGTACACGCACTGAATTTCACCATTCAATCAAAAATTGCTGGCGATTTGGTGACATACCAATGATTCCGACAGGTCTTCCGTTTGACTTCAAACGATTGCAATTTCCAGTTCGCCTTGCGTTCGCAATAACAAGTCGCAAGGCCAATCGCTTAGTGTTTGCGGGATAAATTTCAAACAGATTATTTAGAAAATCATTGTTTTTCACATAAGCAGTTATACGTTGCCTGTTCACGAGTTCGGAAACCATCCGCTTTGTTTGTGTAAACGCCAGACCAAAAAACAATCTAGTTGGTTTAGTATTTAGCCTTGAGGCAAGTTACATGAACTTCCCGATATGTGTAAATGTATAAATGTGTAAATAATCGACTTAATGAAAAAATGAGTAAAGAATATACTTCATTAATCCTACTTTAAAAAAACGATAATAATTTTAGCAAAGTTTGACAAATTTTTAAAATTAAACTACTTGTCGTAAGGCCGCAATATTACAGTAAGTTCTATAAGACCATGATGTATATTGCCAAAAAAAGTTCCATGAATATCGGCTTAAATTTTTTTTTCAACAGTTAATTACAAGAAAACGGCTCGGTAGATTTTCACCTAAAACTAATCAGTATCTCAGTATCATTCCCAACAAATATCTTTCGAACAGTTTTTGATTTTTTTAAGTCGGTTCGGTAGGATGAGCTTAAATGTGGACGAAAAGTTTAACACTTTTCTTCAAATTGCAAAGAAACGGCTTGGCAGATCGTTACACAAAACTGACAAACGATAGTCCTCACCAAAATACATCAAATAGCTTTTAAATTTCTAAAATCGGCTCAGGCGTTTTGGAGAAAGCGTCGATCAAAGGTCTAATTTTGACAAATGCCAAAAAAACGATACCAATTTTTGCAAACTTTGACGAATTTTTAAAGCTGAACCTGTTGTCGTAGGGCCGTAATATTTTAGTATGATATAGAAGACTATGGATTCTATCGCCAAAAAAATAATCATAAAAGTCGTCGTAATTTTTTTTTTAAAAACTCTATTACAAGAAAACGGCCCGGCCGATCTCTACCAAAAACTAATCAGCACGATTCCCAATTAATATCTTTCGAACGATTTTTGAATTTTCAAAATCGATTCAGAATTGCGGGCTAAAACGTGGACGAAAGACTTTTTACTTCTCTGCTATTTACGAAGAAACGGCTTGGCCGAACGTCGCACAAAACTGACGAACAATAGTCCTCTTCGAGATACATCGAATGGCTTTTAAATTTTTGAAATCGGTCCAGCCGTTTTTGAGAAAACGGCGATTTACGGCGAAAAATCTGTTGGTGCACACGCACACACACACACACACACACACACATACACACATACTTTTCCTTTAAACTGGTCTCATTCGATTCAGAATGGCTTGAAACGTCGAGAAAACATAAAATTAGCGAATCGGATTTTTTGATGAAAACATAAACTTCTCCTTCGGGAAGTTAAAAATGTGGTTTACCAAAGGGCACTTCAATGAAACGGATAATTTGCGGATTCACTTTCATTTACTTAGAGAAGTTCAACTAAAAAACACTTTATTTTTGTAATCGAAATAAATTCATTCATTCATTCATTGCTGCTGTGTAATAAAATCAAATTTTTCCTTTTCAAATATAAAACAAACAAAATTTTTTTTCATTTTTCTCACGGAACCATGTGGTGGCGAAACGGAGTTCGTCGGGTTTGCTAGTACATTTATAATGAAATATTTTGTGGTGTACCGATTTGAGTTTTTATACCTATTTTGTTTCGGCAGCCCTATTGTCCATAAACGTGCATAGATATGTATGAAAATGTGCAAATGTGTGCGTGTGTGTGTGTGTGTTTGAATGTAATGTAAGTTGTAATCCTACATGGAACTTACGGGATTAACAAGTTCGTGCTGAAATGACAACTATCCGAAAGATATATATATATATATGAAGGACGTACGTACAGAAGTGCAGAAGTGGGATAGGAGCGGTGGCGACGCCGGTGGCGGCCGTGCGAACTGGGCGGCGAAATCGGATCAACGGAGGGCGTGGCGGTGCTGCCTAATGCCTAATGCCAAATCGCAATAAAATAGACCATTTGTCTTGATTGTAACTCACTTAAACTTTATGAGGAATTGCCTAGAATGTATCTACAAACTTGTGTGTGTAACATGGTACATGTGATTGAAGTAAAACTTCTTGAGAAAAATAAAACAAGAAGCCAAGTCATTCCTTTTCAAAGTGTTCTATATTTTCAAATCAGTTTTTCAAAATTCTCGAAAACCATTTGTCAAATCAAAAAGGACTTTACTGACCATCTAATTAAATAGTAATGCAGGATAATCAAAGAGAGGACTCTACTGGCAAGCAAATTAAAGAAAATTTATGCAAAAAGCATATTGACAAAAAAATGACTCTACTGACGAACAAATTGATACATAAGATACCAAAAGCACTCTACTGACGAGCAATATAAAATATAAAATACATAAAGGACACTACTGACGAGCAAACCACATGTTAATATAAAAAAGTCAAAATTGACTCTACTGACGAGCAAATTTCCGTAATATTGATATAGAAGATACAAAAAGGACTCTACTGACGAGTAATAGAAAATATAAAGTGCACAAAGGACTCTACTGTCGAGCAAGTTTAATAATATTAGCAAAGAAGAAAGAAAAATGACTAACAGAATATTAAAATAGAAAATGTAAAAACGACTCTAGTGACGAGCAAATGGAAGAATATTAATACAGAAAATACAAAAATGACTTTACTGACGAGCAAATTTAATATCTTTACAGAAAATACAAAAAGGACGAGCAAACTGAATGTTAAAAAAATAAAAATTATAAAAAAAATCTACTGACGAGCAAATTTAACACAATTCTAGAGAATACAAAAGGATTCTACCAACGAACAGAAAATGGACTCTATTGAAGAACAAATTGAATATTAAAAAAATAAAACTTATAAAAAGGACTCTACTGACGGACAAATTTAATATCATTACAGAGAATATCAAAAGGACTCTTCTGTCAAGCAAACTGAAAATTAATATGGAAAATATAAAAAAGACTCTACTGACATGCAAATTAAAATATAAAATGCAAAAAGGACATTACTGACAAGCAAATTTAATATAATTATAGAGAAAAAAAAGGACTCTACTGTCGAGTAATTTAAAGAATATGAACATAGATGATAGAAAAAGGATAAATTGAAAATTAAAATAAAAATACAAAAAAGGCTCTTCTGACGAGTAAACTGAATATCAGTACAAAAAATACGAAAAAGGACTCTACTGACGAGCAAATTTAAAAGCAACTTAGAATATAAAGCATATGTATACTCTACTGAAGAAAAATTACAATGAAATATATATATATATATATATATATATATATATATATATACTTTCATAAAATTGATTTTTAACGCATTATATGCTAAAAAGGACTCTACTAGCGATCTAAGAAAACAAATAAAACTAAGAAAAAAGAACTAGAAACCTAGACCTATTCTCTATATAATTTGCAAACATTTTCAATCGTCTAATAAACTAGAGTATAGTTAGTATAGTTAATTATTCAAATTTACACTGGTTTATTATACCAATGAAGATGACCCAAGATCATATGTCAAAACGTACGGTAAATATAACAATATGATAAAAAAGTCGACGTATCAAGTAATTCAAAAAAGAAAAAAAACTTTGTGTAACGATATTTACCGTAAATATGAATTAACATAGTAAAATATTATAGGCCTATGATAAGCGGTTGAATTGTAAAAAATCACACTGTTAAGGCTAAAAAGTTATAAGAAAATTTAGTTTTTAATAGCTGTATATATATATATATATATATATATATATATATTTATATATATATACCGTTCGTATTACCTTTCCCTCGTTGCAATAAAAAATAAAGTTGTAAAAGATTCTCTCCCTCGTGTATCTCTTTGATATGAAATCTAAGGAATTATATTTTGCGATTTTAATAAAAACATAGAAATATCTGTTTCCGTTTCTGTTTGTTTCTGTTTTTGAATATTTTGAAAACAATGGCAACACAAAGGAAACAAATGAAAAGAAAGGAGGAATCTCGTTCAGGGAATCTGAAAGAATGATCTCTACGTTTCATCTTTATAGATCAAATGGTAATGAAAATGATGACACTGTAAATTGTTTGCTGAGATTAAAAGATAAATAAAACTAAAATGTGGTATAATGTTTGTTTACTTTATATCACATTTTGTTTTTAAACGAGTTGTAAATAGCACTGGCCTTAAGGCAAGTTGCATTAACTACCCCATAATCAACTTAATCCATTACAATCAAGATTTCTTTATATTTTTCTTTCTAGTACTTTTCTCTAAAAAGTGTGCAGTATACTAAATTTCATACAAATATTGTATTTCTTCAGACTTCGTACGTGGTAAGTGCAATGAAATCTCATTATAAAATGTAGTATAGTGCAGAACAAACTCGAGTACTATACTTGTTTCCACACAAAATTGAAATTTTCAAAGACTTTCTGCACGTTGTGCGCGTGGACATCTTTGTTTAGAAACTAGTATAGCATTTGATAAATAAAAAACATTGTTTTAAAGTTCGTAGATTTACAAAGCAGCATTGTCTATGGTTGTTGAAATTTTGACAATTTATTTATGTTTGCGTTTCATAGGCGTAATAAATCGTCGCGTCGACCCGGACGCCAAAGCAACCGGGTCGTCGTCGTCGCATATTCGAAATGTTGAAAAAATCAGAATTACTTGTACATAGATCAACAAGTATGAATAGATTGCTTTGATATTTATGGTATTTGTCCCTAAGTTTATTCTTGATAAGATTTATATAAATATATAACACTGAAAAGTGTTACCAAAGTTTTTACGAACAAAGTGAAATTTTACGTAAAACGAAAAGAGGACTCTACTGACAAGAAAACTACAACTCGACTTGTGTAAGAGAGAAGGGACTCTACTGACGAGCAAAGTGAAACTAGACTTGTGAAAGAAAAAGGGACTCTACTGACAAGCAAAGTGAATTTTGATGTAAAACAAAAAGAGAACTCTACTGACGAACAAACTAAAACTCAGCTTGTGGAAAAAAGAAGAGACTCTACTGACGAACAAACTGAAACTAGACTTATGAAATTAAAATGGACTCTACTGACAAGCAAACTAAAACTTGATCAGGACTCTACTGACAAGACCAGACCAGACTTGCAGAGGAAAGTTAGAACTCTACTGACGAGCAAATTAAAACTAGACTTGTTTGAAAAAATAGGAAACTTTATCTACTAGTTAAAAAAATCTGACGTAAAATGAAAAGAAGATTCTATTGACGAACAAACTAAATATCGACTTACAGAATAAATATGGGACTCTACTCACAAGGAAACTAATTGAAAGAGAGTATAGGTATACTGACGATTAGGTGAAATAAGTAAATAAACTAGTTGGTTTGGTAATTAGCCTTGAGGCAAGTTACATGAACTTCCCGATATGTGTAAATAATCGACTTAATAAAAAAAATGAGTAAACTAGTTGGTTTGGTAATTAGCCTTGAGGCAAGTTACATGAACTTCCCGATATGTGTAAATAATCGACTTAATAAAAAAAATGAGTAAATAATATACTTCATTAATCTTACTTTAAAAAAAACGATAATAATTTTAGCAAACTTTGACGAATTTGTAAAATTAAACTGCTTGTCGTAAGGCCGTAATATTACAGTATGTTCTATAAGACCATGATGTATAAAGCCAAGAAAAGTTCCATGAAAATCGGCTTAAATTTTTTTTTCAACAGTTCATTACAAGAAAACGGCTCGGTAGATTTTCGCCTAAAATTAATCAGTATCATTCCCAAATGATATCTTTTGAACAGTTTTTGATATTTTAAAATCAAAAAATGTAATTTTTCGAATTACAAAGAAACGGCTTGTCAGATCGTCGCACAAAACTGACAAACGATAGTCTTCACCGAAATACATCAAATGGCTTTTAAATTTCTAAAATCGGTTCAGGCGTTTTTGAGAAAACGTTGATCAAAAGTCTAATTTTGACAAATGCCAAACAAACGATATCAATTTTTGCAAACTTTGACGAATTTTTAAAGCTGAACCAGTTGTCGTAGGGCCGTAATATTTTAGTATGATATAGAAGACTATGGTATCTACCGTCAAAAAAATAATCATAAAAATCGACGATTTTTTTTTTTTTTTAAAACTTTATTACAAGAAAACGGCTCGGCCGATCTCTACCAAAAACTAATCAGCACGATTCCCAACCAATATCTTTCGAACGGTTTTTGAATTTTCAAAATCAATTCATAACTGCGGGCTAAAACGTGGACGAAAGAGTTTTCACTTCTCTGCTATTTACGAAGAAACGGTTTGGCCGATCGTCGCACAAAACTGACAAACAATAGTCCTCATCGAGATACATCGAATGGTTTTTAAATTTTTGAAATCGGTCCAGCCGTTTTTGAGAAAACGGCGATTTACGGCAAAAAATCTGTTGGTGCACACGCACACACACACACACACACACACACATACTTTTTCCAAATTTGGTCTCATTCGATTCAGAATGGCTTGAAACGTCGAGAAAACATAAAATTAGCGAATCGGATTTTTTTATGAAAACATAAACTTCTCCTTCGGGAAGTTAACTAGTGTGTATTGCATCATTCAAATTAATGGAACTTCTCGTACCTTAATGAAATGTTTGTGGATTATTAAATGTTTTCAAATAGATTAGTATAAATACTGTAACTTTCATTATTCTTTTTTTAAAAAAGTAAATAAACAAAACTTAATCAATTGGATTTAAAATATAGTACATTGTCTAATATTTCTAAGTATTATATGAACTGAAGAACAGTTAAAATTATTTATTTGAAGTATATGAATGATGTCTGCAACTTTAGTTAGAATTTTAATTAAAATCCGAATTATTTTTTTATATAAAAAAAAAATCGATTTTATATCGAAAAAAAAACTCGATCGTTAAGTGGTTAAAAAAAAGTTTCTTTCCTCAAAAGTTATAATTTCGTCAACACAAGCTAAAAGCTTTTTAACTCGTTTGATTCGGATGCTTAGTTCTCTAAAAAACTTCAATTTTTTGCACATTTAGTTTCATATCTCCGAAACGGTTGAACCTTTTCTCCTCATCATTACCAGAATGTTTTTTGAATCATTCAAATCGGTTGATCCATTTTCTTAAAAACTGGCATTTTTAGCTTTTTTTGTTCCATATCTCCGAAGCCGCTGAACCTGCCTTGTCAAGAACTAATCAGCACATCTTGCTATCAATAGGAATCGATTGCTTTTTGAATTTTTCAAATCGGTTTATCCGTACGCCCGAAATCGTCGACGAAAGATTGTCAATTGTCACTACACACACACATACATCTATTTTTTCTTAGGTATGCCAAAATGTTCAGAAACCTTCAAAACGTGAAGTAATGTAAAAATTTTCAATTTCTACTTATGGACGATTATAATAACTTACCCTACGGGAAGTTAAGAAGAACTTTACTTACGAGCAAACTCATAAATAGTACAAGTAACATTGGTGAGCATATAAAAAAAGTGGTAATGTACTTTAATGACAAGCATACCAAAATTAAATTTGCAGAAAAAAGTTCGGACTCTACTGACGAGCAAATTGAAATTTGTTGTATGACGATAAAGAACTGTACTGACGAGCAAACTAAAACCAGACTTTTTCGATAAAAAAGTCTTTCGATAAAATACTGACGAGCAAAATGAAATTTGACGTAAAACACAGTCCTCTAGTGACGAGCAAATTAAAACTAGATTTGTGGAAAAAAAGAGGGAACTTTATCGACTAACAAAACGAAATTTGACGTAAAACGAAAAGAAGGCTCAACTAAATATCTCAACTTACAGAATAAATAAGGGACTCTACTTACAAAAAAACTAAATGAAAGATGAAAGCATAACTATTATGACGATTAAATAAAACAAGTAAATAAATTTCTCTCGCCAATCTCATTTACATAGAAAACATCAATAAGAAAATTTCTGCATCAAAAAATAAAGTAAAGCTGGGAAACTAATATTTTTCCAACAATCAAAAACAGTCAATGGCCATACGTGTGCTATATTTTGGAATTTATAGTTATAGTTACCAACTGAATCTCTTAAAAAAAAAATAGATTGGCAAACAGGCAACGCAAGGCAAGAAAGTTAGTCCAAGATTGCTGTTTTTTGGGCGACTTAGTGCAAACTTTATATTATCAATGCATATCAAACAACAAAATTACAATTTTATGTTATTATTTTCCATATTGACCCATCCATCTTGCAAAAAATCTGATTTGCTAATATTTTGTTTTATTGACATTTCAAGCCAAGTTACATCGTATGTTTTTCAAGTTCTATCTAATTGCCGTGCGATCAGGCGTATTTTACATTACAGCAATTACAGCAAAGAAGAATCTCGTGATAACTTCATCGTCAAAGATTCTGTTATCATAACATTATTTCTTGCTTGTTTATATGTAAAATACGCCTGATTGTGCGGTAATTAGAAAGACATTTTCAGCGTTGCCATGATAATGCTATGGTACGATTGCTTTCACGGCAGAATTGCCCCATAACTTTTGCAATTTGCCTTAAGACAACATGCCACTTTCTGAAAGAAACTGGTTTCTACTTTTTTTGCTTACTCTGAATTGTCAAGCATCGTGACAAATGGGGACGAAACAAATTACAATTATAATTTGTGCATCATCTATCGACCCGATGTTTTTTGTTTTCGCTTCATCCCCTGCCGCCACATCACTCCCACCTTGTACCGGTGCAACGTGCAACGCATATGCCAACATATAATGCGTTATGAGTGGTACGTGCTCAGAAATACAAGTTTCAGATTTCAAACCAAACAATACCACCAACCGACGACTACGACGAACAACGAATTGCGAATTACGGAACAGAAATGTAGTATTATTACGGTAGAGCAACAATAACTACAATACAATTACGATCATTTCCAATGCCATTGTACGCGGTATCATACATCCTCCGGTAATGATATAAATGATGATCAAGCTCCTCATGTTCGGCCAATTAATTCGATAATTGATAAATGAGGCGATTTGACGTATTTATAAAAATTTATTACTAAATAATTTACTACTTCTACGTCTTCTTTGATCCCACATCACTCCGCGCTCAGTGTTGAGGTTTGATCTATGGTGATCGGAAACACGTTGTACTTAATTGAAAATAGGCTTAATGTAGATGAGTTTTGATATAACGTTATTATTTTTACGATGATTTGAGGTGCTTAGGGTAATTTAAGTACGTATGAACGGATACATTTTTTAAAGAAGATTGTTTCAAACAAAACAATAACACAGACGAACAACGACGAATTGCGAATTACGGAACAGAAATGTAGTATTATTACGGTAGAGCAACAATAATAACTACAATACAATTACGATCATTTTCAATGCCATTGTACGTAGAATCATACATCCTCCGGTAATGATATAAATGATGATCAAGCTCCTCATGTTCGGCCAATTAATTCGATAATTGATAAATGAGGCGATTTGACGTATTTATAAAAATTTATTACTAAATAATTTACTACTTCTACGTCTTCTTTGATCCCACATCACTCCGCGCTCAGTGTTGAGGTTTGATCTATGGTGATCGGAAACACGTTGTACTTAATTGAAAATAGGCTTAATGTAGATGAGTTTTTGATATAACGTTATTATTTTTTACGATGATTTGAGGTGCTTAGGGTAATTTAAGTACGTATGAACGGATACATTTTTTAAAGAAGATTGTTTCAAACAAAACAATAACACAGACGAACAACGACGAATTGCGAATTACGGAACAGAAATGTAGTATTATTACGGTAGAGCAACAATAATAACTACAATACAATTACGATCATTTTCAATGCCATTGTACGTAGAATCATACATCCTCCGGTAATGATATAAATGATGATCAAGCTCCTCATGTTCGGCCAATTAATTCGATAATTGATAAATGAGGCGATTTGACGTATTTATAAAAATTTATTACTAAATAATTTACTACTTCTACGTCTTCTTTGATCCCACATCACTCCGCGCTCAGTGTTGAGGTTTGATCTATGGTGATCGGAAACACGTTGTACTTAATTGAAAATAGGCTTAATGTAGATGAGTTTTTGATATAACGTTATTATTTTTTACGATGATTTGAGGTGCTTAGGGTAATTTAAGTACGTATGAACGGATACATTTTTTAAAGAAGATTGTTTCAAACAAAACAATAACACAGACGAACAACGACGAATTGCGAATTACGGAACAGAAATGTAGTATTATTACGGTAGAGCAACAATAATAACTACAATACAATTACGATCATTTTCAATGCCATTGTACGTAGAATCATACATCCTCCGGTAATGATATAAATGATGATCAAGCTCCTCATGTTCGGCCAATTAATTCGATAATTGATAAATGAGGCGATTTGACGTATTTATAAAAATTTATTACTAAATAATTTACTACTTCTACGTCTTCTTTGATCCCACATCACTCCGCGCTCAGTGTTGAGGTTTGATCTATGGTGATCGGAAACACGTTGTACTTAATTGAAAATAGGCTTAATGTAGATGAGTTTTTGATATAACGTTATTATTTTTTACGATGATTTGAGGTGCTTAGGGTAATTTAAGTACGTATGAACGGATACATTTTTTAAAGAAGATTGTTTCAAACAAAACAATAACACAGACGAACAACGACGAATTGCGAATTACGGAACAGAAATGTAGTATTATTACGGTAGAGCAACAATAATAACTACAATACAATTACGATCATTTCCAATGCCATTGTACGCGGTATCATACATCCTCCGGTAATGATATAAATGATGATCAAGCTCCTCATGTTCGGCCAATTAATTCGATAATTGATAAATGAGGCGATTTGACGTATTTATAAAAATTTATTACTAAATAATTTACTACTTCTACGTCTTCTTTGATCCCACATCACTCCGCGCTCAGTGTTGAGGTTTGATCTATGGTGATCGGAAACACGTTGTACTTAATTGAAAATAGGCTTAATGTAGATGAGTTTTTGATATAACGTTATTATTTTTTACGATGATTTGAGGTGCTTAGGGTAATTTAAGTACGTATGAACGAATACATTTTTTAAAGAAGATTGTTTCAAACAAAACAATAACACAGACGAACAACGACGAATTGCGAATTACGGAACAGAAATGTAGTATTATTACGGTAGAGCAACAATAATAACTACAATACAATTACGATCATTTTCAATGCCATTGTACGTAGAATCATACATCCTCCGGTAATGATATAAATGATGATCAAGCTCCTCATGTTCGGCCAATTAATTCGATAATTGATAAATGAGGCGATTTGACGTATTTATAAAAATTTATTACTAAATAATTTACTACTTCTACGTCTTCTTTGATCCCACATCACTCCGCGCTCAGTGTTGAGGTTTGATCTATGGTGATCGGAAACACGTTGTACTTAATTGAAAATAGGCTTAATGTAGATGAGTTTTTGATATAACGTTATTATTTTTTACGATGATTTGAGGTGCTTAGGGTAATTTAAGTACGTATGAACGGATACATTTTTTAAAGAAGATTGTTTCAAACAAAACAATAACACAGACGAACAACGACGAATTGCGAATTACGGAACAGAAATGTAGTATTATTACGGTAGAGCAACAATAATAACTACAATACAATTACGATCATTTTCAATGCCATTGTACGTAGAATCATACATCCTCCGGTAATGATATAAATGATGATCAAGCTCCTCATGTTCGGCCAATTAATTCGATAATTGATAAATGAGGCGATTTGACGTATTTATAAAAATTTATTACTAAATAATTTACTACTTCTACGTCTTCTTTGATCCCACATCACTCCGCGCTCAGTGTTGAGGTTTGATCTATGGTGATCGGAAACACGTTGTACTTAATTGAAAATAGGCTTAATGTAGATGAGTTTTTGATATAACGTTATTATTTTTTACGATGATTTGAGGTGCTTAGGGTAATTTAAGTACGTATGAACGGATACATTTTTTAAAGAAGATTGTTTCAAACAAAACAATAACACAGACGAACAACGACGAATTGCGAATTACGGAACAGAAATGTAGTATTATTACGGTAGAGCAACAATAATAACTACAATACAATTACGATCATTTTCAATGCCATTGTACGTAGAATCATACATCCTCCGGTAATGATATAAATGATGATCAAGCTCCTCATGTTCGGCCAATTAATTCGATAATTGATAAATGAGGCGATTTGACGTATTTATAAAAATTTATTACTAAATAATTTACTACTTCTACGTCTTCTTTGATCCCACATCACTCCGCGCTCAGTGTTGAGGTTTGATCTATGGTGATCGGAAACACGTTGTACTTAATTGAAAATAGGCTTAATGTAGATGAGTTTTTGATATAACGTTATTATTTTTTACGATGATTTGAGGTGCTTAGGGTAATTTAAGTACGTATGAACGGATACATTTTTTAAAGAAGATTGTTTCAAACAAAACAATAACACAGACGAACAACGACGAATTGCGAATTACGGAACAGAAATGTAGTATTATTACGGTAGAGCAACAATAATAACTACAATACAATTACGATCATTTTCAATGCCATTGTACGTAGAATCATACATCCTCCGGTAATGATATAAATGATGATCAAGCTCCTCATGTTCGGCCAATTAATTCGATAATTGATAAATGAGGCGATTTGACGTATTTATAAAAATTTATTACTAAATAATTTACTACTTCTACGTCTTCTTTGATCCCACATCACTCCGCGCTCAGTGTTGAGGTTTGATCTATGGTGATCGGAAACACGTTGTACTTAATTGAAAATAGGCTTAATGTAGATGAGTTTTTGATATAACGTTATTATTTTTTACGATGATTTGAGGTGCTTAGGGTAATTTAAGTACGTATGAACGGATACATTTTTTAAAGAAGATTGTTTCAAACAAAACAATAACACAGACGAACAACGACGAATTGCGAATTACGGAACAGAAATGTAGTATTATTACGGTAGAGCAACAATAATAACTACAATACAATTACGATCATTTCCAATGCCATTGTACGCGGTATCATACATCCTCCGGTAATGATATAAATGATGATCAAGCTCCTCATGTTCGGCCAATTAATTCGATAATTGATAAATGAGGCGATTTGACGTATTTATAAAAATTTATTACTAAATAATTTACTACTTCTACGTCTTCTTTGATCCCACATCACTCCGCGCTCAGTGTTGAGGTTTGATCTATGGTGATCGGAAACACGTTGTACTTAATTGAAAATAGGCTTAATGTAGATGAGTTTTTGATATAACGTTATTATTTTTTACGATGATTTGAGGTGCTTAGGGTAATTTAAGTACGTATGAACGGATACATTTTTTAAAGAAGATTGTTTCAAACAAAACAATAACACAGACGAACAACGACGAATTGCGAATTACGGAACAGAAATGTAGTATTATTACGGTAGAGCAACAATAATAACTACAATACAATTACGATCATTTCCAATGCCATTGTACGCGGTATCATACATCCTCCGGTAATGATATAAATGATGATCAAGCTCCTCATGTTCGGCCAATTAATTCGATAATTGATAAATGAGGCGATTTGACGTATTTATAAAAATTTATTACTAAATAATTTACTACTTCTACGTCTTCTTTGATCCCACATCACTCCGCGCTCAGTGTTGAGGTTTGATCTATGGTGATCGGAAACACGTTGTACTTAATTGAAAATAGGCTTAATGTAGATGAGTTTTTGATATAACGTTATTATTTTTTACGATGATTTGAGGTGCTTAGGGTAATTTAAGTACGTATGAACGGATACATTTTTTAAAGAAGATTGTTTCAAACAAAACAATAACACAGACGAACAACGACGAATTGCGAATTACGGAACAGAAATGTAGTATTATTACGGTAGAGCAACAATAATAACTACAATACAATTACGATCATTTCCAATGCCATTGTACGCGGTATCATACATCCTCCGGTAATGATATAAATGATGATCAAGCTCCTCATGTTCGGCCAATTAATTCGATAATTGATAAATGAGGCGATTTGACGTATTTATAAAAATTTATTACTAAATAATTTACTACTTCTACGTCTTCTTTGATCCCACATCACTCCGCGCTCAGTGTTGAGGTTTGATCTATGGTGATCGGAAACACGTTGTACTTAATTGAAAATAGGCTTAATGTAGATGAGTTTTTGATATAACGTTATTATTTTTTACGATGATTTGAGGTGCTTAGGGTAATTTAAGTACGTATGAACGGATACATTTTTTAAAGAAGATTGTTTCAAACAAAACAATAACACAGACGAACAACGACGAATTGCGAATTACGGAACAGAAATGTAGTATTATTACGGTAGAGCAACAATAATAACTACAATACAATTACGATCATTTCCAATGCCATTGTACGCGGTATCATACATCCTCCGGTAATGATATAAATGATGATCAAGCTCCTCATGTTCGGCCAATTAATTCGATAATTGATAAATGAGGCGATTTGACGTATTTATAAAAATTTATTACTAAATAATTTACTACTTCTACGTCTTCTTTGATCCCACATCACTCCGCGCTCAGTGTTGAGGTTTGATCTATGGTGATCGGAAACACGTTGTACTTAATTGAAAATAGGCTTAATGTAGATGAGTTTTTGATATAACGTTATTATTTTTTACGATGATTTGAGGTGCTTAGGGTAATTTAAGTACGTATGAACGATACATTTTTTAAAGAAGATTGTTTCAAACAAAACAATAACACAGACGAACAACGACGAATTGCGAATTACGGAACAGAAATGTAGTATTATTACGGTAGAGCAACAATAATAACTACAATACAATTACGATCATTTCCAATGCCATTGTACGCGGTATCATACATCCTCCGGTAATGATATAAATGATGATCAAGCTCCTCATGTTCGGCCAATTAATTCGATAATTGATAAATGAGGCGATTTGACGTATTTATAAAAATTTATTACTAAATAATTTACTACTTCTACGTCTTCTTTGATCCCACATCACTCCGCGCTCAGTGTTGAGGTTTGATCTATGGTGATCGGAAACACGTTGTACTTAATTGAAAATAGGCTTAATGTAGATGAGTTTTGATATAACGTTATTATTTTTACGATGATTTGAGGTGCTTAGGGTAATTTAAGTACGTATGAACGGATACATTTTTTAAAGAAGATTGTTTCAAACAAAACAATAACACAGACGAACAACGACGAATTGCGAATTACGGAACAGAAATGTAGTATTATTACGGTAGAGCAACAATAATAACTACAATACAATTACGATCATTTCCAATGCCATTGTACGCGGTATCATACATCCTCCGGTAATGATATAAATGATGATCAAGCTCCTCATGTTCGGCCAATTAATTCGATAATTGATAAATGAGGCGATTTGACGTATTTATAAAAATTTATTACTAAATAATTTACTACTTCTACGTCTTCTTTGATCCCACATCACTCCGCGCTCAGTGTTGAGGTTTGATCTATGGTGATCGGAAACACGTTGTACTTAATTGAAAATAGGCTTAATGTAGATGAGTTTTTGATATAACGTTATTATTTTTTACGATGATTTGAGGTGCTTAGGGTAATTAAGTACGTATGAACGGATACATTTTTTAAAGAAGATTGTTTCAAACAAAACAATAACACAGACGAACAACGACGAATTGCGAATTACGGAACAGAAATGTAGTATTATTACGGTAGAGCAACAATAATAACTACAATACAATTACGATCATTTCCAATGCCATTGTACGCGGTATCATACATCCTCCGGTAATGATATAAATGATGATCAAGCTCCTCATGTTCGGCCAATTAATTCGATAATTGATAAATGAGGCGATTTGACGTATTTATAAAAATTTATTACTAAATAATTACTACTTCTACGTCTTCTTTGATCCCACATCACTCCGCGCTCAGTGTTGAGGTTTGATCTATGGTGATCGGAAACACGTTGTACTTAATTGAAAATAGGCTTAATGTAGATGAGTTTTTGATATAACGTTATTATTTTTACGATGATTTGAGGTGCTTAGGGTAATTTAAGTACGTATGAACGGATACATTTTTTAAAGAAGATTGTTTCAAACAAAACAATAACACAGACGAACAACGACGATTGCGAATTACGGAACAGAAATGTAGTATTATTACGGTAGAGCAACAATAATAACTACAATACAATTACGATCATTTCCATGCCATTGTACGCGGTATCATACATCCTCCGGTAATGATATAAATGATGATCAAGCTCCTCATGTTCGGCCAATTAATTCGATAATTGATAAATGAGGCGATTTGACGTATTTATAAAAATTTATTACTAAATAATTTACTACTTCTACGTCTTCTTTGATCCCACATCACTCCGCGCTCAGTGTTGAGGTTGATCTATGGTGATCGGAAAACACGTTGTACTTAATTGAAAATAGGCTTAATGTAGATGAGTTTTGATATAACGTTATTATTTTTTACGATGATTTGAGGTGCTTAGGGTAATTTAAGTACGTATGAACGGATACATTTTTTAAAGAAGATTGTTTCAAACAAAACAATAACACCGAACGACAACGACGAATTGCGAATTACGGAACAGAAATGTAGTATTATTACGGTAGAGCAACAATAATAAACTACAATACATTACGATCATTTACAATGCCATTGTACGCGGTATCATACATCCTCCGGTAATGATAAAATGATGATCAGACTCCTCTGTTCGCCCA
>NW_020538040.1:4845096-4884654 GCF_003426905.1 Ctenocephalides felis
AAATAATGAATGTTATAGTATTTGTAATAATATATTTGAAAACGTTTAAAATTTCTTGAATATCACACTAAGGTACGGGAAGTTCCAGCAATTTGCCTTAAGGCAACTTAACCACTAGTTTTTTTTATAACAATATAATCGCAGGCTTTGATATGACGCGAAAAAATGTATAAAATAAGTGAATGAATGCAGGAACTACTTTGTATGTATATTACTACATTAGATTTATATATTCTCTTTCTTTACATTCCATTTTGCATAAAACACATACATAATTAACAAAAAAACAAATTGCTAAAATAAAACAAGCATTATGTATAATTCTACGCGGCGTCCGAGAGGGAATTAACTTCCCAGTAAAATCCCTGCAAATTCCATCTAGCATCTTTCATCTTTTCAGCTTAAGTCGTTTTTTTCCCTAAAATCTGTTGCTCTCTGATTAATTACGCTATTACATTCGCCGACAGGCCATTTAATGAGTGCGATATTTCATATTTCATATTTTCACTTGCGAAGAGAATTTCTGGAATATCCACTTCGTCCGAGTCCCCAGGACTTCATATTAATTCATCATGCAGAAAATTTCACGCGATTTTCATTATTCATTGTCGAAAAGTTTTGTTCGAGGATTATAAATCGGTTTTTGTCTTATTAGAGATCCTGAAGGATGAGGCTGAAGGAGCAAGGATGCGCCGGTGGAGGGATTAATAATGTGTGAATATTCAGACCGTTTTCGTATTTTTTTGTTTATTTTACGTCGAGACAACTTAAAACTAGCAAATCGTATAATATAAATATATCTTTCTCTATCGCTCTTGAAAGTTTTGTATAAGTCGCTCTCTTTCGCTCTAACGCCTTGAAATCGTAAACGCATTGCCATCTCTTTCTCTCACTAACTAATTGATATCTTTCATCTCTCTCTTCCCCAATTCATAATTAATTTAAATATTTAACAATTCTTTTATTTTTGTGTTTCTCATATTTATTTGTTATGTTTATCTATTTGTTTGTTTATTCTATGTCAAGCAATTCAGAATGACTTGAAACGTCGAGAAAATAAAATTTGTAAGGCGTAAAGATATAAATAAATTATTTTTTCACTTAGTCATTTTTGCACTTGATTATTAATTTTTATTCAAATAATTAATCACATATTCATTAATTTAGTCATTTTTTTCTTCACCTTGTTGATTTCTTCATTTTCTTAGTCTAAAAACGTATACTACTAGTTGAAAACTAAAAATGTATACTTGGTTGCCGTGCGATCAGGCGTATTTTACATATAAACAAAGCAAGAAAAATGAATTGAAATTGAATTGAACATTGAAAGGATCAGTTTGCTCGTCAATAGAGTTCTCTTTTAATTTTAGAAACATTGCCATGATTGATTTGATTTCTACGTTCATTCAGTAGTTACTCAATAATTTATTAATTTATTTAGTTATTTTTCTATTCATTTAGTCATATTTTCATTCACTAATTCATACTTTTGCTTATTTAATCACTTAATTAGTCATTTAGTTCAATTCATTCATTCAATTAGTCATTTTTTCATTCATTTTGTTGATTTTTTCATTCATTCAGTTACTAATTCACTTATTAATTTATTTTGTAATTTTTTCTATTCATTTAGTCATTTTCTCATTCACCCATTCATACTTTTATTTGTTTAATCAATTATTAAGTCATTTAGTCATTTTTTCATTTATTTTGTTGATTTTTTCATTCTTTCCGTTACTTGTTTACTTATTAATTTATTTAGTCATTTTTTTATTCATTTAGTCATATTTTCATTCACTCATTTATACTTTTACTTGTTTAATTACTTATTTATTCATTTGGACGTTTTTTTTATTTAAATTCATTCAACTAATTGAATGACTAATCATGACTAATCATTTAACTCAAAACTAAAAATGACTAATCATTTTTTCATTTATTTTATTGGCGTTTTCACTTATTCAGTTATTTATTCACTTATTCAGTTATTTATTCACTTGTTAGTTTATTTAGTCATTTTTCTATTCAGTCAGTCATATTTTCATTCACTCATTCATACTTTTATTTGTTCAATCACTTATTTATCCATTTAGACATTTTTTCATTCATTCATTCATTCAATTAGTCATTTTTTTATTTGTTTTGTTGATTTTCACATTCATTCAGTTACTTATTCACTTATTAATTTATTTAGTCATTTTTCTATTCAGTCAGTCATAATTTCATTCACTCCTTCATATTTTCACTTAGTCATTTAATTTTCTTATTTTTTACACATTTATTCACATTTTTATTTACTTAAACCTTTGTTCTTTCATTTAACCACTTATTCATTCTTTAATTATTTTTTAGAGTTGAAAATTCAAAAAATCACCCAGACTAAGAACTGTCTAAGTGACAACCAGGTACAAATTTATACACAAGTGCGTTTAGAGTGTGACTATACCGGGAGCACTTTTCCAATTTTAACCATTGTAATTTGTAAAAAGTGAAAAATGTTCTGAATAAACTAGAAATACTAAAGTACGCAATCCAAGTACTAATTAGTCAAAATTTCAATATCCAAGTGTATATAGCAAATTTTGCAATTGAGTTATAAAAATATTTATAACTTCCAAACTATTCGTTTAATATGAATGGTATTTTTGGGAATTTTGTTTAGAATAAAACAAGGAATAATTTTGTCTAATATCAAAAGTACCTACAGCAACTCTGTATACTCTAAAAACACCTTTGAAAACTGGTAAAAAAAATATTTTCAAGAATTACATTGTGTAATGAAAATATTTATAACTTCAAAACCATTCGTTTAATATGAATGACACTTTCCATTATGATATCGACATTAAGTTATAAAACTATTTATAACTTCCAAACTATTCGTTCAATATAAATGATGTTTTTGGGAGAATTATTTAAAATAAAATAAGGAATATTTTTGTCTAACATTAAAAGTACCTATAGCAACTCGGTATACTCTAAAAACGCCGTTGAAAACAGGTAACAAAATTTATTTCCCAGAATTACATTGTGTAATGAAAATGTTTATAACTTCCAAATCATTCGTGTAATATGAATGGTGTTTTTGGGAGAATTGTTTGGAATGAAATAAGAAATATTTATTTCTAACAGCAAATGTACCTACAGCAACTCGGTGTACTATAAAAACGCCGTTGAAATCTGCTAAAGAATTTGTCTATTGGAAAAATTAATGGTTCTCTGAAAATAATAGTAATTCATTGCCATCTCTTTCTCTCACTCACTAATTAATATCTTTCATTTCTTTCTTGCCCAATTCATAATTAATTTAACATCTATACAGTTCTCATTTGATATCGACATTGCGTTACGAAAATATGCATAACTTTCAAACTATTCGTTTAATATGAAAGATCTTTTTGGGAGAATTATTTAGAATGAAATAAGGAATAATTTTATTTAACATCAAAAGTACCTACAGCAACCCGGTATACTCTAAAAATGCTTTTGAAAAGTGGTAATAAAATTTATTTATCGAATTACATTGTGTAATGAAAATACTTATAACTTCAAAACCATTCGTTTAGTATGAATGTGGTATCTGACAAGTTTGTTTGGAATAAAATAAGGAATAATTTTGTCTAACATCAAAACACCATTAAAAACTGATAGACAAATTATTTATAGGAAAAATAGAAAAATCAAAAGTCCTTTTGGAAAATTATGTAAATTATCATTATATATATATATATATATAAATATAAATATATAATTATAAATAATTAGATATATATTAAATTTATCTTTTTTTTGTTTCAGGTATGTCTTGCAAATAAATTGCTGATATTTTCTGGTACAAGGTAAAACTCAATATTCATTTATTATATATATATATATATATATATATATATATACATATCTCGTATATTATATATTCTTGGCCATAAAATATATATCGAAATAGAGAACTAGTATTTTTCCGTGGTGGAGCATTTTTAAAAGTCTGATTTATACGGTGGAGTTGTAAAAACATTTACTGCTTGGCAAGAGAGATAAGTAATGTTCTTGTTCTGGTCACGTGACTGAGAATTATTATATTTCGTATCGATTTATAAATTTATATATGGAGATATATGTATATATATATATATGTGTGTGTGTGTGTGTATACATACATACAAGACTTGCAAAGTCTTTTCTTATTGCCTATCAATAATTTTTTTTAAGAATAATTTTATTACCGGGTACAGATTTTTGATACATTCATTTCATTGTTTTTAATTTATTTCAATATAGAACTTGTTTAGTTTATAATTCATTTAGTGTCAACCCGGGCGTCAAAGCGTCCGGGTAGCGCGTTTTCAATATGTCGAAGAAACTGAGGCAGTTTTTAAAAAATTCATATAAAAATTACTGATGTTACTTTTAAAGTAAAAAAGTTTAACATTTTGCTTGTCATTTTACTATAAACTTTAAAATTTAGGCGTCAGTAGAGTTGCTTTTAATTTTTTTTTTATAGTTATCACTTACTTATTTTACTCGTCAGTAAAAAATTTTTTGTTAGATTAATTGGACATTCTTATATATAATTCTTAAATTCTTATATAAATTTGGTCGTCAGTAGAGTTCTTTTTTATCATTTTTATTTCAGTTTGCTCATCGGTAAAGTTCCTTCTACATTTTGTGTTCTAATTTACTTGTCAGTAGAGTTCTTATCGTTTTTTTCTTATTTTTTTTTTGCCAGTAGAGTCGTGTTACATTTTATTTCTAATCGTCAGTAGAGTTCTTTTTATCATTTTTATTTCAGTTTGCTCGTCAGTAGAGTTCCTTCTATATTTAGTTTTCTAGTTTACTTGTCAGTAGAGTGCTCATTAGCATTTTTTTTAAATTTTGTGCCAGTCGAGTACTTTTTGTAAACTTTTTATAAATTTTTCGTCAGTAGAGTCGTTTTACGATTTTATTTCTTAATTGTCAGTAGAGTTTCTTTTTATCATTTTTATTACAGTTTGGTCGTCAGTAGATCTCATTGTTACTGAAATTCAATTTTTTTTTTGATAAATCAACATTATACATTAGAATATATTGGTTTATTTTTGAATTTACCAAAAATATTTGACTTTTTGAACTGTCACTTTTTTCTAATAATAACTAATATAATTTTTCGACTAAGAATTGTGACTTATAATATCTAAGACCTTGTTGTCAGTAAATCAAATGTAAATCGGAATTCAATTTATTTCACAGTTTTCAGAAATATTCACATTTTAAAATTTATAACTGTCAAAATTAATAGTTTTTCCTTCAGTTTTAATAGTTAGAATTTGAATTAAAATTTTTAATGATCCCTATAATCTAAGTTAGGTATAAATGCACTCGGTGAGCCAAAAAAATCAAAATCGGTACAGTAGTTTAGGAGTACATTGAAAATTAGTGTATAAGTCGCTCTCTTTCTCTCTCCATTGCCGTGAAGTCGAATCATATAACCATCTCATTCTTTCACTAACTATTTTGTATCTTTGGTCCCTCTCTTGCCCATTTTAAAGCTCAAGTTAATTATTCGAGATAAAAGATACAAGAAAATACATTTTGAACCTAAAAACATTTTCAATTTTCCACTATTACAAAACTTAATAACACTAACTTCCTAGACAGCTTTAGCTCTAAACTTTTACGACTTGCCAATAGGTCCTTTTAGCATAAAATTTTCATAATTCCATCTCATCAGCTTCTAATGTCCTCGGACGACGACGTCGACTGCTATACGAAATCACATTTGGCACAATTTCATCCGAAAAGTCATAAAAAAGATAACTACTACTTCCGTTTTCCGTTCTCCGGATTCCGTTTTCCGGTTTTTCCGTTTCCGTTTTTGACCGGAAGTCCGTGTCGCAGCTGAGAACATCGGAAATAGCGTCTTACACGCCAACTATACTTTAGAGTCGAAACTAGTGTATGTGTGTATGGATAATGGTGAAGTTTAGGGTTGGGTAGTAATGGTTAGTAAAAATAGTGATTTTCATTATTTTAATATATATTTATTTATGTCGATTTATTGGTGAAGTGAAACTTCTTTAGGTTTGACTAAGCCTGAGTACTTTCACGCTTGACTACTATATCTGGCTACTTTTAAGCTTGACTTCTATTACCCTACTTCTTATACGCCTGACTACTTCTCCGCTAGACTTACGTGAACTCTGATTCCTCATTGGACGCTGATGATGTCATTTGACCAGAGTTGAGGCGCGATTGGTTGTTTAATGTTTCAAAACGGAAAAATCGATATTTTTGATTGAATTAATGATTTACTTTTACGACTGACTACTCCTACGCCAGACTTACGTAAATTCTGATTCCTTATTGGACGCCGAAGATGTCATTTGAACAGAGTTGACGCGCGATTGGTCGTTTAATGTTTTAAAATGAAATTGATTTAATTGATGACAAAGTTACGGAAAGTCAATTGTTAACCAAACAGTCGTGATAATATTGCAAATATATAAATAAATTTAGGAAAAATTAAGTCTATCTCAATTTTGTATGTCAACAAATAAAATTGCTAAAAGTTGCTTTACTATAAATTCAATTTTTTGCGTCAGTAGAGTTACTTTTTATTGTACTGAATTTGTTGATCGATATGTTTATTTCTAAAATGACATTTTGTAAGATTTTTTTAGACCTTTTAATTATATTAAGTCAACTTTAAAAAATCCCTTTTCCTTGAATTTATTTTTGCACGACAGTAGAGTTTCTTTTTATTGTCCTGAATTTGCTCATCAGTATTTTTCCCAAAATCACATTTTGTAAGTTTTTTTTCAAATAGTTGCTATTCAGTTTGCTCATCAGTAGAGTTCTTTAATTTTATATGTTATTTTAGTTTTATTATTTGCTGCAAATTGATTTTGAATTTGCTCGTCAGTAGAGTTTCTGTTCTTCGAACTTTTTCGTCGATAGATTTGTTTTCTTTTTAAAAAAATCTGAATTTGATCGTCAGTAGAGTTTTTTTTACCGTAAATGACGGTGAAAATTTGATTGTCATTAGTTTTTATCTATAAATGGCAAGTCAGAGTTCTTGTTTTTTAAAAATGTCCTAATTCGATCAACAATAGATTTCTTGTTTTTTTGTAAAAAAGTCTTAATTTTCTTGCCAGTAAAATTCTTTTTTTTATAAAGGTTACAATTTGCTTATCAGTAGATTTTCTTTCTCCTAAATTGTCAGAATTTGCTCATCATTAGAGTTCCTTTTTGTAAAAATGTCAAAATTTGCTCATCAGTAGAGTTTCTATTTTTTCGTAAAGATGAAACAATTTGCTCTTCAGTAGAGTTTTTGTTTTTTTTTTTTTTTAATGTCCGCATTTTTTGTCAGTAAAGTTTCTTTTTTTTGAAACAAATGCCTTAATTTTCAAATATGTTAAAATATGCTCCTTAGAATACTTTTTTCTCTGTGATATTATATAGAAATGATAAAATTTACTTTTCAGTGAAGTTCTTTTTTTTTCAAAAATAGTGGAAGTTTTTGAGTAGAGTTTCTTTTTTATGTCAAAATGTTAGAATTAGCTCGTCAGTAGAGTTCCTTTTTAGTGAAATAATCTAAATTTTTTTTTGTTATTTGAAGAAAAATCAAAATTTTTTTTCATAGTAGAGTTCCTTTGTTTAAATATTAAAATTAGCACGTCAGTAGAGTAAATTTTTTTGCGGAAATGTCGAACTCAGGTCAATTTTGTGGAAATTTTAAAAGTTTCAATTTTTATGTTAAAATTTTGCACGTCAGTAAAGTTCATTTTTTATAGAATTAACAGATTTTGCCCTTTGGTAGAGTTATTGTTTTTGAAAAGAAGTTTGAATTTGATCGTTAGTGGAATTTTCTCGTTAGTAGAGTTCTTGAAAACGTCAGAATTTGCTTGTCGGTAGAGTTCCTTTTTCGATAAAAATGCCAAAATTTGCTCGTCAGTAGAGTTCCTTTTTTAAGTGTTAGCATTTGGTCGTCAGCAGAGTTCCTTTTGACACTATTAGAATTAGTGTGATCAACAGCAGATTGTCATCTAGCTTGTTTGTCAGAGGAATCCTTTTAGTAACTTGTATCTTGATATTCCTGATCCTTTTTTTAACTTCCTGAAGGAGAAATTTGTTTTCATCAAAAAATCCGATGTTGTTAAAATCAAAATTAGACTATTTATTCGGTATAACGATAGAGTGCTTGTATTTTCGAAAATTTGCTATTAAAATTTGCTTCTATTCGTTCGTTTTTATATTATACTATATGTGCAATAATTTCACTCGGAATACTTTCAATAACTCATAAATTAATTTATATTTTATTGATTAAGTCGATTATTTACGCATATCGGGAAGGTCATGTAACTTGCCCCAACGCCAATACCAATTAGTTATATACTAAATCCATTGTTCAATTTCAATTACTAAAGAAGTTTAACTTCAATCACGTGTACTTTGTCATACACACACACAAGTTTGTAGATACATTTTAGGCAATTCCTCATAAAGTTTAAGTCATTTACAATCAAGACAAATGGTCTATTTTATTGCGATTTGGCATTAGGCATTAGAGGCATTAAACAGCACCGCCACGCCCTCCGTTGATCCGATTTCGCCGCTTATAGTTCGCACGGCCGCCACCGGCGTCGCCACCGACCGCTCCTATCCCACTTCTGCACTTCTGTACGTACGTCCTTCATATATATATATCTTTCGGATAGTTGTCATTTCAGCACGAACTTGTTAATCCCGTAAGTTCCATGTAGGATTACAACTTACATTACATTCGAACGAACACACATATACATACACACACGCACACATTTGCAAATTTTCATACATATGTATACACGTTTATATCATTTATAGGCTCCACTAGACCATAGGGCTAGGGAAAAAACACAGTTCTACATCATGTCATAAGAAAAATTGCTGGAACTTCCCGTACTCGTACTGAAATTTTAAATGTTATACTAAATTAATAAATACTGTAACTTTTATCATTTTTGGTATCTTGTTATATCTGAATTGACACTGTGTGCAAATGCAAATAGAAGTTTCCAGGAACATTAACAACCATCATTTGTTTTCGAATTAAATTTCAAGCAAACTAGCTGTAAGTGGAATTCTGTCTTAAGGCAATTAAAGCATCGTGCCTTAAGGCAAATTGCTGGAACTTCCCGTACCAAAAATTATTATTTTTTTTAAAAACGATTAACATTTTTGAAAAAAATTTACTTTGAAAAAATGAGATTTTTGAGAAACTATAAATTGGACAAAAAATTTTTTTCTTCATTTTGACATATTGTGGAAGATCTGATTTTTTTTTCAAAGCAATCGTGCTGCTTTAACTGCATAGGGACAAAATATAAAGCGCGTAAGCGCCGCGTCGCTGTCTAACGCATAAGCATTGGTACGGAACCCATAGGAATGTTAACAAAATGTATACTTATTGTTAAAATCTCTATAAAATATCTGATAATTTGATGTGCATATGTATAATGATCATTTTTGACCGCCAAATGGCTCATTTTTTTACTTTTTCTTCCATATCTCCGAAACCGCTAGACCTGCCTTCATGAAAATTTTATCGATTCTTCATCTTGTCAATACAAGTGAAATGTTTTTTGAATTATTCAAATCGGACGCTCCGTTCTCTTAAAAACTTAGTTACCGTTTTCGGCACTTTTTGCCCCGTATCTTCGGAACGGCTAGACCTGCCTTCGCCAAAAACTAATCAGCACGTTTCCTCATCAATACAAATCGAATGGTTTTTGAATTATTCAAATCGGTTGATCCGTGTTCCCGAAATCGTCGACGAAAATTTGTATTCGCACATACATACATACATACATACACACACACACACACACACACACACACACATACATCCATTTTTTCTAAGGTATGCCAAAATGTTCAGAAACCTTTGAAACGTAAATATATATATAAATTTTCATTTTCGATTTTTTTGCGATTACTATAACTTGCCCTACGGGAAGTTAAAAATAGTTGCTTAATTTACACAAAATTAGAAAAGTGCCCACCCAGTATAGTCACAGTCTAAACGCATTTGCAAATTAATTTGTACCAAGTTGTCACTTAGACTGCGCTTAGTCTGAGTGATTTTTTTAAATTTTTACTAAAATTTTTAACTTCCTGTAGGGTAGTTATAGTAATGGGCCAAAAATCGAAAATGAAAATTTTTGCATTTCTCGACGTTTTGAAGGTTTCTGAACATTTAACTGGCATAGAAACTAAATGGATGTGTGTATATGTATGTATGGATACAATTTTTCGTCCACGTTTTCGGGCGCACGGATCAACCGATTTGAATGGTTTAAAAAACATTCAATTCCTATCGATAGGTAGATGTGCTAATTAGTTCTTGGCAAAGGCATGTCCGACCGTTACGGAGATACGGATCAAAAAGTGCAGAAAATACAAATCGAGTTTTTGAGAGAACGGAGCATCCGATTTGAATGATATAAGAAACATTCAATTAGTAATGACTGGGAGAAGTGTTTATTAGTTTTTAGCAAAAGCAGGCCCAGCCATTTCGAAAATACGGAGCTAAATGTGTAAAAATGGCAGTTTTCGAGAGAACTGAGCGTCCCATTTAAATGATTCAAAGAACTTTCTGCTTGTTTTAACAAAATAATTGATTTTGGAAAAAAAAATTGTTTAAAAAATTTAAAAAAAAAATTTGTTTCGATAAAAATTTTCTTGTATATCGAAAATAATTCAGTTTTTCATTTTAATTCTATTTTAATATACTTTATACAAATAATTTCAACTTTGCAATTCAGTTTATATAATTCTTATAAATATTCGACAATATTATAGCATTTATAATAATCTATTTGAAAACATTTAATATTCCTCGATCATTTCGTTACGGTACGGGAAGTTCCAGCAATTTGTCTTATTATTATTTTTATTATTTTTAGCAATTCTAAGATGTTTATAATATAAAACATGTCCAGTCTATATAAAATATTTTAAGGATTTCTAGAACATTTTCAGACTTCCCAGAACAATTTCGTACTCTATAAGTAAGATTTTAGACAGTTTAAAATATTTGGGCTATTCGGAACATTTTCAGGTTATCTAGAATATATTTGAAATTTTTAAAATCTTTTCACACTATCCATTTTCAAAATTCCTAAAACAACAATGACTCTACTGACAAGCAAATTAAAATTGAAAATAAAAGATATAAAGAGGACTCTACTGACAATTTAACAAATATTAATATAAAAGTTGCAAAGAGTTCTCTGCTGATATAAAAATGAACTCTACTATTGCGCAAAATACAAAATATAATAGAGACTCTACTAGCGAAAAAAATTAAATATCATTACAGTAAGTTCATAAAGGAGTCTACTGAGAATTTAGAGGATGTTAATATAAATGTTACAAAAAGGACTTTACTGACAAGTAAATTTATTATTATTATAATTATAGAAAAAACAAAAAGGACTCTACTGACGAGCAATTTAAGGAATATGAATAAAGAAGATAGAAAAAGGACAAATTGAATATTAAAATAGAAAATACAAACAGGTCTCTACTGATGAGCAATTTAAAGAATAATAACATAGATGATAAAAAAAAGGCAAATTGAATATTGAAATAGAAACAACAAAAAGGACTCTACTGACGAGCAATTTCAGGAATATGAATATAGAAGATAGCAAAAGGACAAATTAAATATTAAAATAGAAAAAAACAAAAAGGACTCTATTGACAGCAAATTAAAGAATATTAATACTGAAAATACAAAAAAGACTACTCACAAGCAAAGTGAATATCAGTACAAAAATACGAAAAAGGACTCTACTGACGAGCAAATTTAAAAGCAACCTAAAATATAACTCATGTATACTCTACTGACAAAAAATTATAATGTGGAAAAAAATCCTTCTACTTATGTAATGAAACTTTCTACCGTCTTATATGCAGAAAAGGACTCTACAAGCGACCGAACTGAAGCCAAACCAAAAAAATCTTAATACGGTGCATTCTATAAGAAGTTCGATCAGATGAACAACTTATCCTTATTAAAAAAAAAATTGATCGTTAGTAGAGTTCTTTTTGTATTTTTCGTGACACTATTGATATAATATAGGGCTGAAAAAACTACGATCAAAAACAAGAATGTATATATTGAATAAATTATACGAAAAGATAAGTGAAAGTCGTTTTGATCGACAGTAATTTGCAATCAGTTAGTTATTTTCGTACTAAACATTTTATACTAAATATATTTTTTATGGTGAAACAACGTTTGCCGGGTCAGCTATATATATATATATATAATATCATTCGTATTACCTTTCCCTCGTTGCAATAAAAAAGAAAGTTGTAAAAGATTCTCTCCCTCTGCATATCTCTTTGATATGAAATCTAAGGAATTATATTTTGCGATTTTAATAAAAACATAGAAATATCTGTTTCTGTTTCTGTTTGTTTCTGTTTTTGAATATTTTCAAAACAAAGGCAACACAAAGGGAACAAATGAAAAGAAAGGAGGAATCTCGTTCAGGGAATCATCTCTACGTTTCATCTTTATAGATCAAATGGTAATGAAAATGATGACACTGTAAATTGTTTGCTGAGATTAAAAAATAAATAAAAATTAAATGTGGCATAATGTTTATTTACTTTATATTACATTTTGTTTTCAAATGAGTAGTGAATAGCACTGACCTTAAGGCAAGTTGCATTAACTTCCCCATAATCGACTTAATCGATAACAATCGAGATTTATTTATATTTTTCTTCTTGGTACTTTTCTCTAAAAAGTGTGCAGTATACTAAATTCCATACAAATATTGCATTTCTTCAGACATCTCACCGTAGTAAATGCGATGAAATCTCATCACGGAATGTAGTATAGTGCAGAACGAACTCGAGTACTATACTTGTATCTATACAAAATTGAAATTTTCAAAGACATTCTGCATGGTGTGCATGCGGAAATCTTTGTTTAGAAACTAGTATAGGATTTGATAAATGAAAAAAATGTTGTAAAGTTTTTGGACAAAGCAGCATATTGTCTATGGTCTAGAGTTGTTGAAATTATGATTATTTTTTAATTATCAAGATTATTTAGTGCTTGCGTTTTGTAGTCATAATATATCGTTGCGTCGACCCGGACGCCAAAGCAACCGGGTTGTCCTTGTCGCAAATTTATGATGCCGAAGGAACCATGATAGTCTTGTGTTAGTATGATAAGTTTTAGTCGATTTTATTCAATACAGTCAAACCTTCAAAAACGCCTAAGGAAATTTAAGACAGCCCTCTTATTACACTTTTTTTTATTTACCCTTCAGTTTATAAATGACTTTAGTAATTATATGTTATATCGTAGATGTGTACGACATCGGTTTTAGTAGTCTCAGAGCTATTTTACACAAAGTCTTCAGTCTTTTATTCTAATAATGATCTGATTAAAAAAAATTGACAGAAATGTTTCAGTTCAGTTTTTTTTCACTTTTATTTCTTTCAAGTTGTAGTAATAACAAAAAAATCAAAATTGAAGTGTTTTGCTCATTTTTACGTTTCAGTGGTTTCTGAACATTTTGGCATACATTAAAAAAATTGTGTGTGTGTGTGCGGATACAACACGTAGTCAACGATTTCGGGAGCACGGATCAACCGATTCAAATGATTCAAAAAACATTCGATTTCTATTGATAAGGAGACGTGTTGATTAGTTTTTTTGCAAAGGCAGAGCCTGTTTTTGAGACAAGAAAACGTCCGATTTGAATGATTCAAAAAACTTTTTATTCGTATTGATGAAGTGAAAAACTGCTAAACTTTGGAAAGGCAGGTCGACGGTTTCGGAAATCCATTGAAAAAGTATGCACATGGTAATATCAAATTACCAGATATTTTATAGAGATTTTAAAAATGAGTATGAATATTGTTTACATTTCTTGGAGTTCCGTACCAATGTCGATATTTCTTGTTTAAAACAGCCACACAGCACGATTGCTTTGAAAAAAAAGTTTAAAATTTTCAGACAAATTCCTAATATAAATAAATTCTCATAATATAATAAAATTTAAAAAAAAAGTCAAATTTTTTTCAAAAATCTGTAAAATCTAATTTCTTTAAGTTTACTAAAAAATTAAGAGGTTTTTTAAAAGTTTGCATTTACGGTACGGGAAGTTTCAACAATTTGCCTTGACACGATGCCATTCACCACCAGTTTCAATATAATTATAATAACGTCGTCTTTGAAAATGTGGCGCCATCTAAGAAATATCACATTTTAATAACTATTATTAAATTTAATAGTTTTTCGGTTAATAACACTTTTGAAGATGAAATTCTTGGCATTTAACAAGTACAAAAGACGCAACAAAGAAAATAAAACGAAAAACTTTTAACCAATGCAGTGATGTTACTAAAATAAGTGTATAAATTGTGAAAATGTTGAAATGAAATATTTAATAAATAAGTAAAGTTTTTTATGTATATAATGGCAACGACGGTACACCAGAAAATCTAAAGCAACGATGACCAAGAAGAATTGAATTTTTTACTTAAGAAATTAATCACAAGTGAAAAAAATCAGAAAATTCTTATTGAGACACATTTGAATATTGATTGTACAAAATAACAATCACAAAAATCAATGAAGGCTTTTTTAAAAAAAAATTCTTCTTTACACCATTCACACCGATTCATCTTGGAATATACCACACTCTTACCTACTCTTGCAAAAAATTAAATTCCTAGCATTAAAATCTGGTTGACAGTCTTTTTTAAAAAAAAAATTTATCCGTACATACATATTTAAATTACTCTAAGCACCTCAAATCGCCGTAAATAATGATAACATCATATTTAAAACTCTTTAACATTTCACAAGTCTATTTAAAATTAAGTACAACGTGTTTCCGATCACCATAGGTCAAACCTCAACACTGAGCGCGAAGTGTGGGATCAAAGAAGACGTTTAAGTACTAAAGTATTTTTGTAAACAAATATTTAGCAATACATTTTAATAAATACTTCAAATCGCTCTATTACCCAATTACCAAATTAATTGGGCGAACATGAGGAGTCTGATCATCATTTATATCATTACCGGAGGATGTATGGTTCCGCGTACAATGGCATTGGAAATGATCGTAATTGTATTGTAGTTATTATTATTGCTGTATAGCATCCACCGTAATACGCAATTCGTTGTTCGTCTGTGGTATTGTTTGGTTTGAAACAATCTTCTTTAAAAAATGTATCCGTTCATACGTACCTAAATTACTCTAAGTACCTCAAAAAAATGATAATGTCATATCTAAAACTCATCTACATTAAGTCTATTTACAATTAAGTACAACGTGTTTCCGATCACCATAGGTTTGACCTCAACACTGAGCTCGGAGTGATGTGGAATCAAAGAAGACGTAGAAGTAGTAAAGTATTTTTGTAAACAAATATTTAGTAATAAATTTTAATAAATACCTAAATCGCTCCATTACCCAATTATCGAATTAATTGGGCGAACATGACTCTTATCATCATTTATGTCATTACCGTAGGATGTATGATTCCATCTACAATGGCAATGATTGTAATTGTATTGCGGTTTGAAACAATCTTCTTTAAAAAATCTATCCGTTCATACGTACTTAAATTACTCTATGCACCTCAAGTCGTCTTATTTGTCAAATAAAATGATAACGTCGCTTCCAAAACTCCTCTACATTAAGTCTATTTACAATTAAGTACAACGTGTTTCCAATCACCATAAGTTTGACCTCAACACTGAGCGCGGAGTGATGCGGAATCAAAGAAGACGTTTAAGTAGTAAAGTATTTTGTTAACAAATATTTAGTAATAATTTTTTATGAACACCTCAAATCGTCTCTTACATCAATTATCGAATTAATTGGGCGAACATGAACAGTCTGATCATCATTTATATCATTACCGTAGGATGTATGATTCCGCGTACAATGGCATTGGAAATGATCGTAATTGTATTGTAGTTATTATTATTGTTCTACCGTAATAATACTACATTTCTGTACCGTAATTCGCAATTCGTTGTTCGTCGTAGTCGTCGGTTGGTGGTATTGTTTGGTTTGAAATCTGAAACTTGTATTTCTGAGCACGTACCACTCATAACGCATTATATGTTGGCATATGCGTTGCACGTTGCACCGGTACAAGGTGGGAGTGATGTGGCGGTAGGGGATGAGGTGGGATCAAAAAACAGCGGGTCGATAGATGACGCACAAGTTGTGGTAAAACTAATTTGTTCTAATAATTTAGAGGCGGTAGGGGCTAAAGAAGGAACAAAAATAGCAGGTGAAAAGAATGGATGGGTCAATCGGTCAATAGATGATTCCCAAATTCTTGTCAAGGTGGAAAGTGATAGCCTAGAATTGCAATTTTATTGTTGGCCTATAAAATAGGGCTTTTGGATGAACATTCTTACCTTGAATTTATCTCAGTTATCAAATATTTCTAAGAGTTTCAATTATTAATAGGCCTTACAAAATATAGCAAACCTATGGCGTTATTGTCATTGACTGTTTCTGATTTTTGGAAAGATATTGCTTGATACATTTTTTAACTTCTCGTAGGGTAGTTATAGTAATAGGCCGAAAATCGAAAATGAAAACGCTTTGAAGGTTTCTGAACATTTTTAAGGGGCATACCTTATAATAAATGAATGTGTGTGTGTATGTATGTATGGATACAATTTCTCGGTCACGTTTTCGGGCGCACGGATCAACCGATTTAAATGGTTTAAAAAACATTCGATCCCTATTGATAGGGAGATGTGCTGATTAGTTTTTGGCAAAAGCATGTCCAGCCGTTACGGAGATACATAGCAAAGAGTGCAGAAGATACAAATCGAGTTTTTGAGAGAACGGAGCATCCGATTTGAATGATCTAAAAAACATTCAATTTGTAATGATTGGTAGAAGAGGTGATTAGTTTTTGACTAAGGCAGGTCTCGCCATTTCGAAGATACCGAGCTATATGTGCAAAAAATGGCAGTTTTTGAGTGGCCTGAGCGTCCGATTTGAATGATCTAAAATACTTTCTGCTTGCATTGACAAAACAATTGCTCTTGGGGATAAAAAAATATTACATATTTTTTTATTTTCCATAAAATATTTTTGTAGTTTTGGATTAATTCAAAAAATTACCCAGGCTAAGCACAGTCTAAGCGCCACTCTGGTACAAATGTTGACCCAAGTGCGTTTAGACTGTTTATATACTGAAGCACTTTTCCAGTTTTGTCCAAAACTATTGAAAAATGTGAAAATGCCGCCAAGCTAAGCACTGTATAAGTCAAAATGTCGCACAGAATTATTTGCAAATACTGTGACTATACGGGAGCACTTTTTCAATTTTTTGTAAATTAGGAAACTATTTTGTTTTTGAAATTGAATTCGAAATGAAATGATGATTGTTAATGTTCTGAAGATAAATTGATTGATTTATAATTTACATTTGATTTGCTCAGATATAATAAGATAGCAAAAATAATGAAATTTACAGCAGATGTAATAATAAATTTCATTACCGTACGGAAAGTTTCAGCAATTTGCCTTAAGGCACGATGCCTTACACCACTAGTTTCTATAAATATTAGACACTGTAACATTGTTATTATTACATTGTCATTATAACATTCATTTATAATAATCTATATGAAAACATATAATTTCCTCGAATATTTCATTACGGTACGGGAAGTCCCAGCAATTTGCCTTAAGGCACGATGCCTTACACCACTAGTTCAAATTTAATCGTCAAATTTTTTTTTGTTCCTATTATATTTTAACATTTTGTTTATTAATAGCGTTTTTATTTTTGATTGATTTAAGTTTGCTTTTTAGTAGAGTTTTTTGTGTTTTTTTGCAATATCTTCTGTCAGTAGTTTTAGGTTGTTCGTCAGTACAGTTTTTTTGCTTCATATTCGGTTGCTTCATATTCCTTTGCTTTGCGCAAAGTGCAGTTGTTATTGTCAATTTGTCAGAGCTTTTAATTGCTTTTCAGTTTTTAATTTTGCTCGTTAGTAAAGTTCTTTTACACCTTCTTTCTTTTCTATAACAGAATACCTTATGTAACTATGATGACACAGTATAGGGCCAGAAGAGGCACGACAAATGTAATTTGTAACAATTTTGAAAAGTACAATTTTTTCCGTATCTTTATTACTATGACATCACTGTCGCCTGATGCACTATTACACAATCATCAAAATCTCTCCACCGTCACAATTTATTATTCCGAACCGTCCCCGACAGACGGATGTTACAAAACAATAGCATTACATAATTCTACACGAGCAATAATTCTTCTCGAGCCATTTAATCGCCCCCCATATCTCTGTTACGTGCAATATGCAATATGCAACGATATTACCCTCACATCCTCCCCATCCCCCATTTTCATCCCTCTATCCGCCGCCCATGGCATAATGGGGCCAACATTATTGCAGTATAATGTTATTTCCCACTTGTGAATGTTGAAAACATCATTTATCAAAGCCGCATGTCAGTTTTAGCCGCTTAACACAGATGTCGTGTCATAGAGCGAGTGTAGAGGAGCACTTGTACGACGGATGATAGTTTAGTCTTTAGTGCTCTATCTCTATGCCGGACGTGCTCTCTATGGAAAGGCGGGGGAAAGGGATAGAGATAGGGAAGTAGAAAGGGTGTGAGAGGGATGGATGGATAGAAGACACATGAGAGGATGTAAACTAGTGGTGTATGGTTTGATGGCTTAAATTGCTGGAACTTGCCGTACCGAAAATTAAGAATTTTTGCAAGCTTTAAATTTTTTTGAAAATTTTGGAAAAAATTAGACTTCTGAGAATTTGAATAAAGATTGACTTTGTTGATAAATTTGATTTTGTTTATATTTAGATTTTTTTGGAAATTTTGAACTTTTTCTAAAAAAAAATTTACTTTTGGAATTTTTTAAATTTTTCCAAAAAGTAAATTTTTTGGTAAATTTGATTTTTTTATATTTAGAATTTTATGGAAATTTTGAATTCTTTGACAAAAATTGACTTTTATGATCTTTTGGATTTTTTTTATATTTTGAATTTTTTGAAAAAAAAATCACGTTTTTTGTAAAATTTGATTTTTTTATCTTTAGATTTTTGTGGTAATTTTGAACTTTTTTTGAGAACTTAGAAAAAAGTGAGATTTTTGAAATTTTTGAGAAAAATCAAATTGCTAGTACATCCAGTATCGAGAATTAAAGTTTTTACAAGTTTTATATTATTTTTGAAAACTTTGAAAAAAAATTGACTTTTGGGAATTTTGAAGTTTCTCAAAAAAATTTACTTTTTTAATAAATTAGATGTATTTATGTTTAGATTTTTTTTGGACATTTTGAACTTTTTTTGAAAACTCAGAAAAAGTGAGATTTTTGACATTTTTGAGAAAAATCAAATTGCTGGTACTCCGCGTACCGAAAATTGAGTATTTTTACAAGCTTTAAATGTTTTTTAAAACATTTGAAAAAATGTAGACTTTTGAGAATTTTGAACTTTTATAAAAAAAATTGACTTTTTTTGATAAATTTGATTTTTTTATTTTTAGATTTTTGTGATAATTTTGAACTTTTTTTGAAAACTTAGAAAAAAGTGAGATTTTTGACATTTTTGTGAAAAATCAAATTGCTGGTACTTCCCGTACCGAGAATTAAAATTTTTACAAGCTTGTAATTAGACTTTTGAGAATTTTGAAATTTTTCAAATAAATTAACTTTTTTGATAAATTGGATTTTTTTTATATTTAGAATTTTTTGCAAATTTTTAACTTTTTCTGAAAACTTAGAAAACAGTGATATCTTTAAAAATTTTCGGGAAAATCACGTTTTTTTGTAAATTTTGAATTTTTTTTAAATTATTTCACGTTTTTTTTGTAAAATTGGTGCGTTATAAATTATTTACATTAGTAAAACCTATATAAAATTTACTAAATTCCAGTAAGAATTGTTATATTTACTTGGATATTAAAGTTTTGAATAATTTGTAGTTGAAATTCGGACTTTGAAATTTTGATAATTTGCAGTTATTGATTTAAGTACATTTTTTTTACTTTTTATCAAATAACTTTTAATTTACTTCTCGAACATTATAATTTGGTCACATTAGTAAAAACTATATAAAATTCACTAAAATCTAGTGAAAAATGTTATATCTACTTGGATATTAAAATTTTGAAAAATTCGTAGTTGAAATTCGGACTTTAGATTTTTGATCATTTGCAGTATATGGATCAAGTACATTTTATCCCTTTTTGTCAAATGACTTCAAAATTACTTCTCGGACATTATAATTTGTTCATAATAAGGAAAAAATAGGTATATTATGTTACTGTTTTGTTGATTTTGCATTGTATATATCTTTTCAAATACACTTTTTTATAATTTAAATCTTTTTATGGTAGAAATATAATATATTAATGTTAAGGCTCACTAAATATACTTTAAATGAATAATTTTAACTTTGCTATTCAGTTCATATAATTCTTATAAATATTAGAAATGTTCTTTATTTCGAATTCGATTGATTAAGTTTTGTTTATTTACTTTTCTGTAAACATATATATGTTACAGTATTTATAATAATCTATTTGAAAACATTTAATATTCCTTACTAATTTGCCTTAAGACATGATGCCATACACCACTAGTTCACTCAAATTTTGTAATCATGTAGACAAATGATTTTTTTATGTATAAATATGTAATAATACGCCTGATCGCCCCACTGTATTCGTGTCACATTAACGAATGACGAACGGACGAACGAAATCGCATTAACTTTTGCATCCCGGAATTCCCCGGAATACTACGTCCAATAAAATATCCGATTGCAATTAGTGACACGCATAATAATTAGTGTGCTAATTAGCAATTAATTGACATTGACTAAAGTACTTAATGCAATTTGGTAATTATGGAATTACATATGTTTAAATAAATATATGGAAATATATATATATATATATATATATATATATATATATATATATTCTTCTATATATATATATATATATATATATATATATATATATATATATATATATATATAAATCATCGCTAAGAACTACATTGGAAGCCAAGATCTATAATAAGCTACCTGATGGATGGAGATGCAAAACAAGATTCACCTTTAAAAATATTGTTAAAAGTTATTTACTAAATAATCCCTATTATTTTATAAATGAATTTTTAGAATAATTATGTATTGTAAATGACTTAAATTGTAACTATTGAATTTTAATAAAGTTCTATTCTATTCTATTCTATTCTATATCTTATATATAAAAATGGAGCTCTTTTTCAAATGTCCGAATAAAACTCGAAAACGGCTGAATCGATTTGGCCAGTCTTAGTCTTGAAAAATTCGTGCCAATCCAGAGAAAGTCCAAAACGTGAGAAATTATTTCAAATCCGCGTAGAAACTTTACATTTTTAATTTGAAAATTTTTGTAGAAGCGTAATTTAAATAAAACAATCGACGGTGAAATGTCAATCGTTTTTGACAGATGATGTTTAATTACGTTTAATAGGATGTTTTACGCGAATATTATTTAATTATGATAAATTTGTAGTAAGTAGTTTTGTTTGTAGTTTTATTTATATACAAAAACGTTAGTAAACGGGCCGCAAGTGTTACTAGAAACTCAAAATATAAACTTTTTTGAAATGTTAATATGAAAATGCACTTTTTGGCATATTTTGCTCAAACACGGTGCTCTGAAAGATCTCATTTGTTTAATTATATACTCATTGGAATTTATAAAACATTTTCTAGGTTATATTATTTTTTATTTATGTTATTTAAATTCAGAACCTAAATTTGGTATCGATCAAATGGACACTTTGTCGAATAACATTTTTTCAGTTATAATTTCCCAGAATTTATCGCAGAATAGATAGTAATATATGAAGGTCCGGGATTAAAAAGGTCCACCACCGATGTGTCAAAAATCAGTAAAGTTAAGCATTGTTTAACAACAATATTTGAAAGTAGAGGAAAAAAGATGTATAGCCAGCTACAACCTTGATTTGAAAACGGTAATCTTTGAAATGGGGGAAATAAACGGTAATCTTTGAGAATCCATAATAAAAGTATTTTCTTCCGTTGGTAGTTTTTAAGCATTAGTTAAAAATGTAATTATTTTGTAAAATACCTTCAAAACTATAAAAACGCCTATAGGGTAAAAAGGTCTAAATAACAAATTTTTGAAAGACATCAAAAAAGCACATTTCTACAATGATGAAGTAGAAGGCAGTTTACTGAACTCAGATAATTATTCGTTAAAAATGTGTCCTTTGTTGTGATATAATTGTTATGGTTTTCACAATATAGTTTATATTTGCTCAAAGTCAAATTGGAACTTTGTGCCTCGCCCTGCTCTACATATATACTTTATATTAAATTTACTTTAATTCACCGAATGTTACTTGAAACTTTTCAAAAAGCAGGTCAAAAAAGAAATACTTTTTTGAATTTTAAATATTTATTTTCTACCTCTCTTCGCAAAAATTTGAAAATTTTGTATAAGTTCAGTAGTATTATTCACAATTATACACAAAATCCAGATTCCAAAAAGAATCTGAAAACCTTGAAACGTGATCAATAAGTCGAAAGACCAAAAAAGACGTGGATGCATTATACTATGTTTCCTATAGAAAGTGTATAAATCTTCCAGTTTGATTGTACTGATAAAATATAGACAAACTAATGGGGTTTATTGTTTTTATAATACTTCATTTCAAAATGACAGCATTCAAACAACACATACTTATACACTTAAAGTATTAATATTTTTGATTCTCTAGAAATTGTTTCGAATATACCTTACTTAGCAAAACAACGTTTGCCGGGTCAGCTAGTATATATATATATATATATATATATATATCGTATTGATTGACTTTATTTTATGTTAATTTTTGATTGATTCTATTTTGTTTGTATCATTATTCGCACTTTTTGATTTGGCGCGAACATACTACCGGCCTTGAAATAAAGATTTTAAAATAATTAATATCCTTCATTAATGTGAAGTAAGTCGTTAGGATCCGAGTTTAAAGGATATTATAATCTTATGTGTATATTTTAATATAATGACAAATTGTACCTGTATTTACAACAGTTTTAATGTTGCAAGTATCGTATTAATTGACTTTAATAATTTTTGATTGATTCTATTTTGTTTGTATCATAAATCGCACGCTTGGATTTGGCGCAAACATATATATATTATTATATATATATATATATATATAAATATATATATATATATATATATATATATATCCATATATCCGCCCATGACATTAATTTCATAATCCGAAACGTATGTCGTCCTCGGGGGCGAGTCGCTCTCTATCAAACAAACAAAAATATAAATGTTTGTGTGAATGTTTCAATTTAATTTGATTTGTCGATGAAAATATTTTTGCATATGTCAAAAGTTAATTCGATTAGTACGTTCATTCGTTCGTCTGCATTTCTGTAGTACGATTTTTATTTAGTTGTTCTATTTTATTTCTAGTTTAGTTGTTTTGCTGTTGTCGTTGTTGCCATGTAGTCAGGCTGCGAGGACAGATAATTCGGTTTTAATTTACTGCACGCGGTTTTGTTTTAGTTCCATTAAAACGGAAACGAAAATGGACATGGTATATATATATATATATATATATATATATATATATATATATATATATATTAGGGTGGTCCTTAATATGGATATTTTAGAATTTCTTTGCTCCCAACGGTTCAAATTAATAAATAACTATTCTCTAAAAGTTTTAGCTCTTAATATTAACTCCAATAGAGATCGCATTCCAGATAAAAATTCTTATGAAAATATAATAACATGGGTAACATTTTATTTGTTTTTTAGAATTTTATAATTAGGTGTGAGTTGCAATTTTCCTAGTTTAAGGATACTTCACTTCTCTCAAAAACTCGATTTCTATTTTTTGCACTTTTTGCTCCGTTTCTCCGAAACGGCTGGACCTGCCTTTGCCTAAAACTAATCACTACTTCAATAGGAATGGAATGTTTTTTGAATCATTCAAATCGATTGATCCGTACGTTCGAAATCGACGACGAACATTTGCATCCACACTTACACTCCTTTCAATTTTATCTAAGGTATGCCAATATGTTCAGAAATTTCTGAAACGTAAAGATATGCAAAAATGTTCAATTTCGATTTTTGAACGATCACAATAACTAACCCTACGGTAAGTTGATGAAATAACATTTATCTCATCCCCTTGTCTGTATTTTTACATCGAATATTTTACTTTTCATTATTAATAAACATTCTGTTCACTTTATTTAAAATTTTATACCAAATTTTTACTCATCAACCACCAACTCTCCTACTAATTTTTCTACTTTTTTATTAAATTATTTTAGTAACCTTGTATGTTTCATCTCATTTAATAAATAATATTAAATATTAATAATAAAAATTGTCATTGGTTCAATAATATTTTTCTTTATTTGCATTAGAATAAATTTGTTTTTATTTGAATTCCCCAAAAACAATTAATTTTTTAAACTAAAAAATTGTTGTCTGATTTATGGTTAATATAAAATTTCGACTATAAATTATAGTTTATTATATTCTTGGGAACTTGTATATGAAATGAGAATCATGAATCTATTTATCTCGAAGTTTCCAGAAACATTGACAACTGTCATTTCATACATTTTTAAAATTCTTAACTGTCAAAATTCATCGAATTTACTAAAATTTTAATACTTCTGATTTGAACTAAAATTTTTAATATAGCCTGTAACCTAAGTTAGATACAAATAAATACGGTGAGTCAAAGAAATTCAAAATCGGTTCAGTAGTTTAGAAGTACATTGAGGACGTCATGACACACTTCTATCTCTCTCATTCCCTTATAGCTCTGTCTCTTTCTGTCACTACGTACTATCATGCGTCCTTCTCGCTCTTTTGACTGTCAAAATTAATTGAATTTAATAAAATTTTAATATTTTGAATTTGAACTAAAAAATGTTATATAGCCTGTAACCTAAGTTGGACATAAATGCATACGTTGAGCCAAAAAAAATTAAAATCGGTTCAGTAGTTTAGGAGTCTATTGAGGACGTCATGACACGTCTCTATCTCTCTCATTCCTTTATTCTGTCTCTTTTTCTCACTACGTAGTAAAATTTCTCTATCTCGCCCTAACGAATTAAACTCGATATCATACTTATAAAAAAAAATTTCATAAGTCTTAAATTAAAAAAATTGTCAGAGAATTGCCATTTTTTTTACGTTCCTCATTCATTGGTCACCAAAATTGTCATCACACAATTTTTTTCATTATTTTGCATGTTTATTAAATTTTACTATCAAATTATTACTCAAGCACCACCAACTCTCTCACTAATACTTCAACCCTGTTTTTCTCTTATAATAAAATAATGTTAATATAAATTTTGCAATCTTAAAACTCATTCCTCGTCCTCCTCCGCCGTCAGCGCCCCTGTCGTCATCTTCTGCTACTTAATCTATTATTTAATCTCCTTTTATGTTGTCAGCATTGTCTTACTGCATTCATGAAGTCATAGAGAATTTCCGGTGTGCTGCACGACATGCAACAACCGGAAATTTTGCACTGGGATGCCATCTCCGGAGGAAAATCCGGAGGAAAAATAATGTCTTTGGACACGGTGATCAGTAGGGATCGGAGACATGGATTCGTGAGACAAAGAATGAGATGGAAAGGAACTGTACTGATGAATGTTGAAAAAAATTGATAAGTTCGAATTTTTGAAAAAAAATCGATTTTTTTTTTGAAAATGTCGAAATCTAAAATTTTTGTGTTTTTTAGTTTGTGATATTTTTTTTTAATTTTTCTATATCATTTATTTTTTTGTAAATTATAAAAACTTTCGAAATTTTGAACTTTTGAATTTTTTTGAAAATTTTTAAAATAACTAAATTTTCTGTAAAAGCATTTTTTGCACACGGTCTACACAAGCAAAAGTTTGTTTGAATTAATCTAATCGGATGATCCGTTCTCTCAAAAACTGCATAACCGTTTTTACACCCTGTGCGCTCCATACCTCCGAAACGCAAGACGTGCCTTTTGCAAAAACGCCTCGGGATTGTGTACGAACCGTAAATCAGTTTATATGATTCTAGATGACTCTGAATGAGTGTAAATAAGTGTAAATGAGTTTAAGTGAGTTTAAATGAGTCTAAGTTAGTTTAAATATATTTAGAAGTTAATGATTTAAATGGGTTTATATGAGTCTAAATGAGCCTAAAAAAATTCAATTAAACCTAAATTAGTATAAGTGAAAGAAAAAAAGTGTAAATGATCGTAATTGGGCCGAAATGAGTTTAAATAAGTATTAAAAAATCTAAGTGAGTATGAATAAATACAAGTGAGTCTAAATGAGTTTGAATAATTTCAAGTAAAGTTAAATGGATCTAAATGAACCTAAATGAGTGTAATTGAGCCTAAATGAGTCTAAATAAGTGTAAATGAGTTTAAATGAGTCTAAGTGAGTTTAAATGAGCATAAGTGAGTCTAAATGAGTATAAACAAGTAGGAGTGAATTTACACTGATCTAAATGAGTCTAGAAGTGAGAAATTGAGCCCAAATGAGTCTTAGTAAATGTAAATGAGCCTAAGTGAGTTTAAATTAATAAAATGAGCATAAGTGAGTCTAAATGAGTATAAATAATTTTAAGTGAATTTAAATGGATTTAAATGAGTCTAAAAGTGAGTAATTGAGCCTAAATGAGTTTAAATAAATATTAATGAATTTAAGTGAGTATGAATAAACACAAGTGAGTCTAAACGAGCCTAAATGAGTCTTAGTGAGTCTAAATGAAATTGAATAATTTCAAGTGAATTTAAATGGATTTAAATGAGTCTAGAAGAGTGTAATTGATCCTAAATGCGTCTAAATAAGTGTAAATGAGCCCAAGTGAGTCCAAATAAGTGTAAATGAGTCTAAATGAGCCTAAGTGAGTTTAAATGAATTTAAATGAGCATAAGTGAGTGTAAATGAGTATAAATAAGTTGGAGAGAATTTACACTTGTCTCATTGAGTCTAAAAGTGTTTAATTTAGCATAAATGAGTCCAAATAAGTGTAAATGAGTCTAAATGAGCCTAAGTGAGTTTAAATGAATATAAATCAATATAAATGAATATAAATAAGCATTAGTGAGTCTAAATGAGTATAAATAATTTCAAGTAAATTTAAATAAATCTACATGAATTTAAAAGTGTGTAAATGAGCCCAAATGAGTTAAAATAATTGTTTATAAGTTTTAGAGCTTCATAAAATAGTGTAGTCATGGGAACGCTGTGAGTATATCACATCGTATATTGTTTGCCGTACTATCAGGCGCATTTTACATATAAACACAGTAAGAAAGAATATTATGATAACTACTGCATCATGGCAGAATTACCCCATATGTTTATATTTATAAAAATATTTTGAAGAATAATAAATTTATTAATTTTTTAAAAAAATGACACAAAATTTCAGTATAAAAAATTAATGTAATTTGGTTTTGACTAAAGTTAAGTTTTTTATTTGTTCGTCATTAATTGAATCATATTTAACGACCAATATCGAATCAAAGTTTATAAAAGCCGAATCCTATTATCAGTTTCATATTGTAGAACATTTACCCTTCAGTCACGCCTAAGAAAGTTTTACTTCAAAAACAAAATACTACTTTAAATTATTTTTCTTCAACTACAATATTGCATTTATTCAATTTCACTAATTTTCTCTCCTCTTCCAGCTCTGCTCTCAGGAACCCTCAGAACCTTCCAGCGAACAGGGTGCGGCGACGACATGGTGACCCTGAAATGCCCTCACGGAACCAGCATAAGCATCCAGATAGCCCAATACGCCAAAAACACGGCCTCCAGAACCCTTTGTCCGGACCTGGTGCCCTCCACAACGACTTCTACATCGGTCATAAATAGTGGAGGCGTCCTGACGGGCTCGAAAAATATTATAATCGCCACCGAAAGCAGCGATAGAAGTGACGAGAAGGTCACCAATGTTACTGGAGGTGGAGTGAGCGAAGGCTGCCAGTGGCCGGACGCTTTGCAGGTGAGGAAAAAGAGAGTTTGGTGAGAGATAGAGGGTGGGTTTGTTCTGGGAAAGTTTTTGGGGATTTTGTGGGTTTTGGTTTTGTTTTGAAGTGTTTTTATGTAGGTTTTGTATTTAAAGAGTTATTTGATAAAGACTAAAAAATGCGCAGATTATTGAGTTTGATTGGCCGGAGGGTGAAAATTCAAGGTGGGTAGGGTTTGAGGAGGTTAAGAGATAGAGTGTAGGATTGTTAGGAAAAGTTTTTTTAAATTTTGTGGGTTTTATTTTTGTCGCAAAGTGTTTTTGTGTAAGTTTTGAAATTAATGAGTTATTTTATAAAAACTAAAAAAAGTGTTCAAATCAGTTTAATTGGAAGGATACTTTGTAGGTAGAAAGGGTGACAGTTCAAGGTAATAGAGTTTGAGTAGGTTAAGAGATAGAGAGTAGGTTTGTTCAGAGAAGTTTTTTAAAATTTTATATACTTTATTTTCGTTTAAAACTGTTTTTGTATAAGTTTGAGTTATTGAATAAAAATTAGAAAAATGCGCTGACGAAATTGTCCAAACCATTTTATTTGATTGACTAAGCGTTCAATACTTGGTCGCGCGGTTTTTAAAGTGTTATAATATTATTTGTGTGGAAAGTATGTCAATACCTTGTGTAGGAAAATTATAATTTCTATTGAAATTATTTTTGTCTAACAGTATTTTTATGTAGTTCTCATAATTATTGAGTTATTTGACCAAAACTAAAAAATGCATTTACTAATTTTTTATAAGCAGTACATTTGATACTGTACAATTAAGCAGTTTGTAGAATTGATTGTATTGAAGTTAGGTCAATACTTTGTTTGAAAAAATTATTTAATATTTAGCTTTCTTTTTGCTTCAGAGAGTTTTTGTATAAGTTTTATAATTGTTGAGATATTTGACAAAAACTGTGAAAATGTCCTTATAAAATTTCAGCAGCTAGTAAAGTTCTAAGTTTTTAAAATATTGTAATATTGTTATTATTGAATGTGTGTTTATATGTTGTTTAGAAGAGTTATTGAGGATGTTATAAATTACATTTTTGTCTTATACTATTTTTTGGTATGTTATGAAATTGTTGAGTTATTTAAATAAATTAGAAAAATGCTCTAACTAAATGTCACATCACTTTCGACTGAGAAATGAATAGTTTGTTACTTTGTTTTTAAAATGTTGTATATTTATTTTCGTTGAAGATAGGTCAATAGTGTGTATGAGAAAGTTATTCAGAATTTTATAGGCTTTATTTTAGTCTAATATTACTTTTTTGTAAATTCCATAATTATTGATTTGATAAAAACTACAAAAATGCGTCTACGTTAAAAGCAGTTTGACTAGTTATTTAGTCTAAGCGTTCAATATTTTTAGTTGCGCGGTTTTCAAAATATTGCAAATTTTTTTGTATTGAAGATAATTGAATACTTTGTTTAGAAAAGTTCTTAAGGATTTAATTGTCTCTATTTCTGTCTAATAGTGTTTTTATGTATCTATTATAGTTACTGAGTTATTTGACAAAAATCGATAACATTATAGCATATATTTCAGATAATAGTCAAGTTGTTAGTATTTAAAGTATTGTAAAATTTTAAATTATTAAATTATGTCTATACCTTATTTGTAAAAGTTATTAAGGATTTTATAGACTTTATTTTTCTTTCATATCATTTTTGCATGAGTTTTATAATTATTGAGTCATTTGAGAAAAACTAAAAAAAAGTCGTGTCTTTTTATCTGAATAGTTCAGAGTACTTCCTCAAACTTTGAATTTGGTTCATAATGTTTTTAACAAAATTTTATAATCTACTTTTATACTGCCATAATATTAAATATTTTCATCATATTTAAAATATCCGTGCAAAATATTTTTTTCCGGTTACGTTTTTAATCTTATTAAGGATTATGTAAAAAAGCTGGAAACGTGAACAAAGGATTTTATAAAGTCAAAAGTTGTTTATAAAATGATATAAAAACACGTTTAAAAATGGTTTTTTATAGTCTGTACATTTACAAAACAAATTCACAACTTATGACACAATAAATTAGTTAAAATAAAAAATTAGTTTGATTAATAAATTAGTAAAAATGATGTATCAGTTGAAACAAACTCACGTATAAAATCAACCAATGTTTCAGTACAATTTACAATATTTTGTTAAATAACTTTCAAAATTTATACAAGATCAAAAAAAGTTTGTGAGACAAAAATGAAATGAATAAAATTCTTAATAAACTTTTCATACAAACTTTTAATCTAACTTTAGTAATAGCAATTTTATAACACTTTAAACACCAACAAACAACATTATTAAAACTGCTGCTAAATCTCTGTAGTAATATATGTTAAAAATGTGTGTTTCACCACATTTTGTTAAATAACTTCCAAAATTTCTATAAAATCAAAAAAACTTTGTGAGGCAAAAATGAAGCTTATAAAATCTACAACAATCTTCACATACAAACTTTTTGTCTAATTTTATTAATAACAATTTTACAACTTTTTAGAAACCACTAAACTATATTATTCAAACTCTATGTTGAAAATGTGTTGTTTGTCACATTTTGTTAAATAACTTTAAAAAATTCTACAAAACCAAAAAAACTTTGTGAGGCAAAAATAAAACTTGTGAAAATCTTTACAAATTTCTCATATAAAGTTTTCATCTAACTTTAATAATTACAATTTTAGAACACTTTAAAAACCACCAAACAAAATTACTCATACTACTAATAAACCTCAGTAGTAATCAGCGTTGAAAATTTATATATTTATGTATATATATATATATATATATATATATATATATATATTATACATAGGTATAAATATATCAATTACTGAAATTGCGGTATTAATATTGCAATTATTTCATATAATCCTTTCGAACAATTTGGATAATTCCAATATACATCATACCAAAGATAATCTTTTGATCGAATAGTCCATTTAATATGCAATTGACGGTTTTAATCGCAATTGCATATAAATATTTATATATTTGTATATATATATATATATATATATATATATATATATATATATATATATATGTATATAAATTTATGAAACAATATTCATATTTCACATAAACGATTTTATTTCGGTGAAGCATTTGCATTTGTTGCAAGTGCATTTGTGTTTCATATTAAATTTATTTAAATAATTAATATTTTTGTCATATTAATTATATTAATATGACAAATTTAATTATATTATATCGCCAATTAAAATATAAATTATTCCAGATGTTATTAAATCTCTTTTTATTTAAATTAACCAAATTTAATATTTATTAATTACTATTACTAAATTAGTTTACATAAATCTAATTATCCATATGTATATATTTTAATTTTTGAATATTCATTAATTTGAATTTCATTAAAATATTGTTACGTAATCATTAGCTAGATTTAGTACGAATAAAATTATTATTTTTAATTAATGAAATTCAATATTGTAATTTTAGTATTAAATATCATAAGTTAAAATCGTTTTCATTATAATTTTATTTGAAATAATAACTACATTAATATTTTAGTATGCAAAAGAGTGACCTTTTATGAACTTTTACGACCTTATATTATAACCTTTATATTTTTTTCCAAATTTTTTATAAATTACTTTAAAAAATTAAATTACTTGGTTTGGATCTTGAATTACTCGAAGAAAACTTTAAACGTGAACAAAATGCTTTGAGTGTGAAGTTTGCGCTTTTGTAATAACCGTTGGGATTTGAAATTCAAATTTCAACTTTATTGTGTTTATCTATTATTATCTTATATTACTATTATCATAGAGCTTCGAACAAATAATCCAAAAAGTAATAAAAATCAAAAAAGTTTTTTAAAAAATCATTTATTTACGTTCCATCTTCAGGACATCTGTCAAGAAATATATGATCTTGATAAGATTTAAGTAAACAATATATTTAAGAAATTTTGGCGGTAAAAGTATGTATTTTCATTTTTTATTAATTGTATTTGCTTTCTTTGCCAATGGGGAAATCAACTTAGACAAAAATATTAATCAAGATTATATATGTAATTTAAAAATAATGAAATTGTGTATTAATTTGACAGGATCAAAATTACTGCACGTAAATTTTGAACAGGATGCTTAGAGTGTGAAGTTCGTGCGTTTGCTTTAACCGTTAAAATTTGAAATTCAAATTTCAATTCTATTATATTTTATAGTTATTGTTTTTTAATAACTTGTATGGATGTTCCATGAAGTGAAGTATGATGTTTGTTGATAAAATTTTTTTATATTCATATCATTATTATATATAAATTCAAAATAATGAAAATGTCCGTTTGACAGATTCAGAATTACTGCACGTAAATTTTGAACAGAATGCTTAGAGTGTGAAGAACGCGCGTTAAATGCTAATTTCAAATAATATATTATAATTATAATATATTTGAAAGATATTGACGTTTAGTGTAGTAATATTGTTCAGATAGTTAACAATATTAAAATCTAGAATTTTATTAATTAATTTACCATACTAAATTGTTAAAAATTTCATTTATTTTGTTTCTCATGTAACATTTTCATCTCGTTTTTTCCTCTAGGCAATTGCAATTACAATTACGTGGTGTGAATTTTATAATTTGCATTTTAAAATTGATAATAAAACCTATTTGCATTAATTTCTTTGTCGATGAATCGTTATAATCGATACTGAGAGCACATACGTGTCGATATCATTTTGATTAGATTTGCATTTGCAATTTGCAAATTGTGCGGAAAATAAATTAAGTGAATTAAATATTATAGTAAAAATAATAATGAACTGAAATAATTAGATTTGACGTAAATGTAAAGAAAATGAACTCTATTAACGAAATTTTTTGTGGTTTTTGTCGGTGTACTTGAGAGTCTATATCTCTGATCTGTACAGAGCTTTATCAATTTTTTTGCAGAAGCTTTTTATAACTGTTATGTAAATTTTTAGTTTACTCGTTAGTAGAGTTCCTTCTTTTCATCTAAACAAGTCCACTTTTATTTTGCTCGTCAGTAGAGTCCTCTTATTCTTTTACGTCAAATTTTAATTTGCTCGTCAGTAGAGTCCCTCCTTTTTTCCTTAAACAAGCCGAATTTTATTTTGCTCGTCAGTAGAGTCATTTTTAATTTAGTTTTTGATCATATTTTACTTTGTTCATCAGTAGAGTCCCTTATTTTTTCCTAAAAAAGCCAAATTTTTTTTTCTCGTCAGTAAAGTCCTTGTTAATTTAGTTGTTGGTCAGATTTTACTTTGCTCATCCGTAGAGTCTCTTCTTTTTTCCAAATCAAGCCAACTTTTATTTTGCTCTTCAGTAGAGTCCCTTTTAATTTTTTGGGGAAGAATATTTTGAGCAAAAACCATGAACTATAGTTTTTGATTTTTTGGGGAAAAACCATGGATCATAGTCTTTGTGTTTTCTTGGTCAGGTTTTACTTTGCTCGTCAGTGGAGTTCCTTATTATTTTCCTAAACAAGTCGAATTTCATTTTGCTCGTCAGTAGAGTCTTCTTTTTATCTCTAAGTCAAATTTCAATTTGCTCGTCAGTAGAGTCTCTTCTCTTTTTCCTAAAGAAGCCGAATTTTATTTTGCTTGTCAGTACAGTTCACTTTTTCTATTTAAGTCAAATTTTAATTTGGTCGTCATTAGAGTCCCTTCTTTCTTCGTAAACAAGCCGAATTTTATTTTGCTATTCAGTAGAGTCCTTTTTAATTTTTTGGAAAAAAAAATTGGGCTAAAACTATGGACTATAGTCTTTGATTTTTTGGGAAAAAACCATGAACTATAGTTTTTGATTTTTTTTGTCAGATTTTAATTTGCTTGTCAGTAGAGTCTCTCTTTTTTTTCTTGAACAGGCTGAATGTTATTTTGTTTGTTTGTAGAGTTCTATTTTTGTTTTTAAGTCAAATTTCTCTTAGCTCGTCAGTAGAGTCCCTTTTTTGTTCTAAACAGGTTGAGTTTTACCTTGCTTGTCAAATAGAGTCTTCTTGCCTTGTTTCTAAGTCAAATTTTGCTCGCCAGTAGAGTCTCTTCTTTCTCTTTGCTCGTCAGTAGAGTCCTTTCTTTGTCTTCGCTCGTCAGTAGAGTTCCTTCTTTTTCTTTGCTCGTCAGTAGAGTCCCTTCTTTGTCTTTGCTCGTCAGTAGAGTCCCTTCATTGTCTCTGCTTGTCGGTAGAGTCCCTTCTTTGTCTTTGGTTGTCGGTAGAGTCCTTTCTTTGTCTTTGCTTGTCGGTAGAGTCCCTTTTTTTGTTTTTGCTCGTCAGTAGAGTCCCTTCAGTTAAATTTTCAGAAAATCTAGAATCTTTTTAAAATAACTACATATTTTTAAACCATCCACAACGTTTATAAAATCTTTTACCTCTTCACCGGATTCGAGTTATTACTCATTCAACAATTCTTCGTCTTTTCGAATGTTATAAATCTCTACTCTCGACCCATATCTGTTTATTATATCAAAGGGCTCATTTCTCTGTACAGTCATAAAAGTACGACTAAGGGCGTTCTCGTTGTGTTCGTTGTTCGTGTTCCGTACAAACATAAATAATAATAGTAATACCCTATAAATATTATAGAACGAACCGTTTTCCCAAAATGCCCGCCGACTCTTTTGAATAATAAATGTTACTCCTGGCCGGTAGAGCCGGTGGAGACGCCAAGAGAAACGAATGCGAGATATTTGTTGCCGGAATTGCTCCGGGGATGGAATAATATTATATGTATAAGGATAAAAATAGGACTCTACTGACGGACAAACTGGATAAAAGAAAAAAAGATTTGGTACAGAACTTCAGCGCTCAGTTTGATGTATCTTTTGTTCTACCACTTAGGGGAGTGCTGTGGCAACACTAGTTGACATTCTTTTTGAAAAAAGGTAAAACCAGAAGGTCATGATGACTTTTTTTTAATTTCATGCATTTGTATAACTAACAAGTGGGGTGGGTGGCATCGTGCCTTAAGGCAAATTGCTGGAACTTCCCGTACCGTAACGAAATGTTCGAGGAATATTGAATGTTTTCAAATAGATTATTATAAATATTGTAACATTGTCTAATATTTATAAGAACTATATAAACTGAATTGCAGAGTTGAAATTATTTGTTTAAAGTATATTAGAACTATAGTCAGTATTAAAAAAATTTAAAAAATTTAAAAAAAAAAAAAAAAATGGAACAATTTTTTTCCAAAATCAATTATTTTGTTAAGACAAGCAGAAAGTTCTTTGAATCATTTAAATCGGAAGCTTAGTTCTCTCAAAAAACTGCCATTTTTTGTACATTTAGCTCTGTATCTCCGAAATGGCCGAGCCTGCCTTTGCGAGAAAAACTAATAGCTCCTTCTCCCAATCATTACTAATTAAAGTTTTTTAGATCATTCAAATCGGATGCTCCGTTCTCTCAGAATCTCGATTTCATTTTCTGCACTCTTTGCTCCGTATCTCCGAAACTGCTGGACCTGCCTTTGCAAAAACTAATCAGCACATCTCCTATCAATAGGAATCGAATGTTTTTTAAACCATTCAAATCGGTTGATCCGTACGCCCGAAAACGTGGGCGAAAATTTGTATCCATACATACATACACACACACACGCACACACACACACACATCCATTTTTTCTGAGGTATGCCAAAACGTTCAGAAACCTTCAAAAAACGTCGAGAAATGTAAAAATTTTTAATTCCGATTTTCGGCCCATTACAATAACTTACCCTACGAGAAGTTAAAAAGGGATTCTACCGACGAGCAAAGACAAGAAGGAACTCTACTGACGAGCAAGGACAAAGAAGGGTCTCTACTGAAGAGCAAAATAAAATTCGACTCGTTTAGGAGAAGAAAGGACTCTACTGGCGAGCAGAGACAAAAAAAGGTCTCTACTGAAGAGCAAAATAAAATTCGACGTGTTTAGGAAAAAAGAAGGGACTCTACCGACGAGCAGAGACAAAGAAGGGTCTCTACTGAGAGCAAAATAAAATTCGACGTGTTTAGAAAAAAGAAAAGACTCTACTGACGAGCAAAGACAAAGAAAGGTCTCTACTGAAGAGCAAATAAAATTCGACTCGATTAGGAAAAAAGAAGGGAATCTACTGACGAGCAAGGACAAGAACGGACTCTACTGACGAGCAAAGTGAAATTTGACTTGTGGAAGAAATGAAAAAACTCTACTGACGAGCAAAATGATACTCGAGTTGTTTGAAATAGAGAAGTGACTCTACTGACAAGCAAACTAAAATTTGATATAACAGTTCTGAGAATAAACTGAAACTGCTGTCAGTAGAGTCCCTTTTGTCTTGACATTTTTAGTGTAAATTTAATCTGCAAGTTATTATACCACTTGCTTGTCAGTAGAGTCTTTTTATCTTTACAATTTTAATGCAAATTGTTCTGCAATTAATATTCCACTTGCTCGTCAGTAGAGTCCCTTTTGCTCAACATTTCTAGGGTACATTGTTCTGCAAGTTGATAAGTTGATTTGATCGAGCTTTTCTCGTCAGTAGAGTCCCTTTGTCTTTACATTCAATTAAGAAACACAATAAATTAGTAAATGCAGTTGCTCGTCAGTAGAGTCTTTTTTTTTTAACTTTCCGTAGGGTAAGTTATTATAATGGGCCGAAAATCGGAATGAAAATTTTTACATTTCTCGACGTTTTGAAGGTTTCTGAACATTTTGGCATACCTCAAAAAAATGGATGGTGTGTGTGTGTATGTATGTATGGATACAAATTTCCAGTCACGTTTAGGGCGCACGGATCAACGATTTGAATGGTTCAAAAAACATTCGATTCCTATTGATAGGGAAAGAGCTGTTAGTTTTTGGCAAAGGCAGGTCCAGCCGTTTCGGAGATACGGAGCAAAGAGTGCAGGAAAATAGAAATCGAATTTTTGAGCGAAACCGAGTATCCGATTGAATGATCTAAAAAACATTCAATTAGTAATGATTGGGAGGAGTGTTTATTACTTTTTGGCAGAGGCAGGCCCAGCCATTTCGAAGATACGGAGCTAAATATGTAAAAAATGGCAGTTTTTGAGAGAACTAAGCGTCCGATTTAAATGATTCAAAGAACTTTCTGCTTGTCTAAACAAAATAATTGATTTTGAAAAAAAAAAATTTTGTTCCAATTTTTTTTTTTTTTTTTTTTTTTTTTTTTTTAGTATTTTGTATATCGAAAATATTTTCAGATTTTATTTTAATTTTGGACTATAGTTCTAATATACTTTACAAATAATTTCAACTCTGCAATTCAGTTTATATAATTCTTATAAATATTAGACAATGTTACAATATTTATAATAATCTATTTGAAAACATTTAAATTCCTCGAACATTTTGTTACGGTGCGGAAGATCCAGCAATTTGCCTTAAGGCCACGATGCCATAATTGCTCAAGACAGAATTCCACTTACAGCTAGTTTTTTTTAAGTATGTTCTAATTTAATTTAATTTAATTTTTTGTATATAAGTTGTTCTTTGATCTTTAAGAATTAAAAAAAAAGTTTTGATTTGTTGTATGTAATAACAATTAAAGTGAAATTAAAAGTTAGAAGTCTGTATATTTGCTGTACGATCAGGCGTATTTTACATTAATCGAGGATTCTGTTATAATTACATTCTTCCTACTTGTTTATAAGTAAAATACGCCTGATCGCACGGCAAATAGACATACATTTTCACAATTTTCGCTGCCAATAATTCCTCTCATTAAAATTAAACACATAATTTCGATAATTACGAATTTTAACTTTTAATTAAATTAATTATCGATATGTGTTTTCATTACTACAATATTTATTTTAAATATTTACAAACTGTAAACAGATTTGATTTAAAATAAATTTTTAATTATGATACGTGATATACATTTTAAACTTTAATTATTCCTAAAAATATTTGATATAAATCGTAGTAGGTTTCATTGGTTACAAATATATTTATCGTATTTATAAGCGTCATTAATATCGTTAATTAATAATACATCTTGTAATTTATTAAGGGATTATTACGTAACCATAAATTCTACTAATTAAAATAAATTTAATTCGATATTGCAAATTTAGGAATTTATTTATGGATTTAGCTCGTTATTTAGTGTCGTTTTTATATAATGAAATATAAAATTAATTTAGAATTTTTATATGATTTAAAAAAATACTATTCAGTTTATTTTTAATTTATTTTGCTATTAACTATTTATTCATACATGTTTTGTGTTTTACCTTAAAACGATGACAAAAGCTCTTACAAAACGTTTTATACAAAAGAAGGTAAATACAAATATACATACAAATAAGTACATAGATATTCTGGCACAGAAAGAATTTTTATGAACTTTTTTTCAAGTCGCACAATAGATGAAAAGTTTGTGTACGGTGGAGAGAAATTACAGCCCTTAACTATATATAGTAAGCTGGTATATTTCCAAAAACTTGGATCCACATTTTAGTAAACACATAGGCGACGGGGGTGGGAGTGACAATTGTTGTAATTGTCCAAAAATTTTAAAATTTGTTCGAAAATAATAAAAGTTAAGTATGCACACTTATGGTATTATACTTTCAGGAATAATATACTAAAATTATAGCTCTTAACTATTTATAGTACAGCTGGTATAAAATTTTGAAACTGGCATATACATGTATAGAGTTAAAAATATAGAATAAAGTTGTGAGTGACAAAATATGTAAATTGTCCAAAATTTTAATAATTTGTTCCAAAACAACAAAATTCAAGTATGCAGGCCTATAGTATATACTTTTAGGAATACTATACTAAAATTACAGCTCTTAACTATATATAGTACAGCTTGAATATTTTTAAAACTTGAGTATCAATATATTGAATTAAAGTCTACAGTCTAATTGTGAGTGACAAAATATTGTAAATGTCCAAAAATGTTAATATTTGTTAAAAAACGTTAAAATTTAAGTACGCAGACCTATAGTATATACTTTTATGAATAATTATACTAAATTATAGCTCTTAACTATATATAGTACAGCTGGTAAAATATTTCGAAACTTAAATATCCATATTTTTATTTAATACTTATGGACAAAGTTGTGAGTGACAAATTTCTGCAAATTTTCAAAAGCTTTAATAATTTATTCGAAAACATTGAAATCTAAATATGTAGGAATAGTATATACTTTTATGAATATTATACTAAATTTATAGCTCTTAACTATATACAGTAAGGCTGATATAAATTTTTAAAACTTGGATATCCACATTTTTAGTAAACACATACCATAAGATATAGTGAGTGACAAAGTTTTATAAATTGTCTAAAACTTTAATAATTTTCTTTAAAGAAATTAAAACTTTTATAATATCACACTTATAGTACATACTTCTAGGAATACTTTACTGAAGTACAGCTCTTAACTATATATAGTACAGCTGGTAAAATATTTCGAAACTTAAATATCCATATTTTTAT